>NW_014040914.1:0-152182 GCF_000293215.1 Trichosporon asahii var. asahii CBS 2479
CGACGAGGCAAAGGGCAGGGGCCAGCCGCGTCACGGCCTCTCCGAGGTGCTGTCCCAGATCACAGCCGATCTCGGCGTGATCAACGGCGAGAAGCGTCCTGCTCTTGACCCTGAGACGCCGAAGCTTGTCGACGAGAAGGAGTACGCCGAGCGCAGCTTTACGCGCCGCGTACTCACCGGCGCTGAGGTGGGGGCGTTTGACCGTTCCCTCGTGTTCTCCATCAACAGGGCGAATGCCGAGGAGAACGCCCTCCACGCCCAGTTCCTTGTGCACTGCCTGCCGAAGCACAGCGTCCTTCCCCTGCTTGCCGCCACGCTGCGAACCCCA
Source organism: Trichosporon asahii var. asahii CBS 2479 (assembly GCF_000293215.1). Taxonomy (NCBI): domain Eukaryota; kingdom Fungi; phylum Basidiomycota; class Tremellomycetes; order Trichosporonales; family Trichosporonaceae; genus Trichosporon; species Trichosporon asahii. Next base: position 329 of record NW_014040914.1, read on the forward strand.
GGTCAGCGTCTGCTGTCTGCCATCTTCAACGCGCCGGCTGTCCGCGCTCTGTCGCCTACGCCTGTCGAACTGGTGTCTGCGCTCTCGTCGACGAGCAAGTTTGACAAGGCTATCGCCGAGACATACGTCGACGGGCTCAAGTCAGACCTGGTCGTGCTCGCGCCATGGATCCGCTTCCTCACGCCTGCGCAGACGGCCGAGCACCTCCACAAGGTCGTGAAGAAGGGCAACGTTGCCGAAGTCGAGGCACTTTCTGAGCTGGTCCGCGCGGCTCCCCCTAGCGCCGTGTACCCGCTCATCCCCCGCCTGCTCAAACTCGGCGCGTACGCCCCGATCTCAGCGCTGCTCTCGGACGCAGCGAGGTCGCTTGCGCCTCCCTCCGTCGAGCTCGGCGCGGACGTGGTGTCCACGCTTCTGAAGGGAGGCGACGATGCGCTCTCCCTGCTCCAGCAGGTCGTCGCACTGTCTCCCGCGGCGGCTGAGGCTCTCGCGTCGACAGACAAGCTCGACGATGCGCGTCTCCTCCCCGCTCTCGCTGAGCTCGAGACTGCGCCAGAGGGCACCGCCTCGCTCGCCCTGGCCGCTCTCTCGACCCCAGCCAGCGATGCAGTGCACGCCTCTGCGCGCGCTGTGCTGCTGAAATCCGCCGAAATCACCCTCGGCGAGATCCAATTCTCGCTTGCGTTTGCCCGCCTCGCGGCCGCGATCAGCAACCCGAATCACTCCTACGCCCTTTCCGCGCTGATTGCCAAGGGCCTGCAGTGGGCCACGCGCCGCCTGTCCTCGAGTGCAGAGCTCGCAGGCGAGGAACTCGTCACGCTCTCGTCTCTCGCGGACGCGGTACGGAATGCCGGGGCTTTGCGTGTGGAGCCGGAACAGAATGACGCCGAACCGCTCCTCCTGGCGGTCAGCACGCGCCTGGCGATCGACGAGGCATGCGAGCTCGGCGCGATCGTGGCCAGCAGGGCGATGCTCAAGGCCGGTTTCGTGCGCCAGTGTCTCTCAACGCTGACCTCGTCTCGCCTGTCCAGTTTATCGCAGATCCGCCTGCTGCACGCCCTGTTCAATGCGTCGCTGTACGTCTCTGCGCAGCCGAATTTCGTCGAGCCCCTCCTCCCACTATACGCCGGCACACAATCGGCCAAGGACCGCCTGCTGCTGAGCATGTTTGCGGCGTTTGAGGGACAGCGAAGACTGTCCGCAGCAAGCATACTGAAGCACTGGCACGCGGCCGGCGGAATCAGCACGCGCGCGCTTGACGCCGTGTTGTCTCTGGACAGCGGGAAGGTGTTCGGCACGGCGGCGCGGTTCCCCCTGCGTCGGCGCGTGTTGGAGCCTGTGGACCGGTACGCTTCTTCCACCTCTCCCTCTGTGGTGGAGGCGGAGGGTGAGAAGGACGACTACGACCCCGTGTTCGTGCTCTCGCTCCTCCTCGCTGCTCTGCAGGAACCGCTGAGTGGACTCGACTGGGTCGAGCTCCTGCGCTCCAACGTCCTCGGTCTTGCCGTGTGCGCCCTCGCGAGCAGAGACGGGGATATGCGGTCTCTGGCCGGCTTTGTGCTTTCTGTCGCCGAGAAGCGCGTATCGCAGGTCGCGTTCCATGAGCAGTTGCAGTTGCTCCACACGCTGCAGCTTGTCCGGCACGCGTGCACCCCGTGCACCCCGGCTGCCTCTGGCCCCTCCGGTGCCGAGGATAAGGAGGAGGAGGGGAAGCAACCCCGCCTCCCCTCCCTCACCGCGTTGTTCGTGGCGCACGCGCTCCGCTCCCTCGCATCTCCCAGCAGCTTCCTGTACCCCCTCAGCAGCCGCTTCCTCCTGCAGCGCCCCACGCTGGACGTAGCCGACGTGCCATTGCTCTACTCGTCGCTCTACTCCTCCTCGGAGAACGCGCGACGGGAACGCTCCTGGCTCCTCCGTCTTCTGAGGGACGGAACAAGGAGCGCGGCCGACATCCGCATCCTGAAGCGCCGCCATGTCCCCTCTCTCCTCGCCACGCTCATTCATGCGAGTAGCGATGCCGGATTCAGGCGGAGTGCGCTCGGCGTGCTTGAGCAGATTGCCAGTGTGCCGGATGGTAGGCGGCGGGGATTGAGGAGTCTCCGGGCCTGGTTGCAGGATGAGTATGACGCTGCCTCTCTCCGGCCCGAGGCGGACGAGGTCAGGAGTGCGCTGCTCCGCATTCTGGGCCGGGTTGGGGCCAACGCGCAGTTTGTGGCTAGGATTGCGGGGAAGGCTGCTCCCGACGACCTGCCCTCGCTTGTCAGGATCGGCTACAAGCTGGCCAAGGAGGACGCCGCGTACGCCGCGGCGGGTCAGGTCGTTGCCGCTCTGGCAACGAGGATCGGTGAAATGGACGACGGCGCGGCCGGGCTGCTGTTCCGCGCCTCGCTCCTCGCCCCTCCCCCCGTCTCTGCCGCTAGGACCATCGCCGCCCGCGTAGCCACCCTCGACACAGACGTGGGACGGTGGGCCCGCTCGGTTGCCCGCTCATAGACGCCATACAAATCACAGATAACTATGCATTATAGACCGTTATATTCCCACAACTACACAACTACAATTCTAATTGGCAGGCGTGCTGACTGATTCCGCGGGGGTGGGGAGGCCGTTCTCGACAGCCGGTTTCGCGCGAGAGGCGGCCCGGGGACGTTTCAGGGGCGACTTGCCCACGACTGGAGAGGGGGGCAGGGACGCCTTGCTGCTAGCACGCGAGCGCTTGATGACTTCAGGCGAGGGCGGGACAGAGGCCTTGCTCGCCTTGCTCGCCGTGCTGTTCGCACGCGCCCGCGTCGGCGTCGGGGGGATCTTGCTTCCCTTCCTCTGCCGCTTGGCTGGCGGCTCCTCCGTCATTTTGCGCTTGACTGCCTCGAGTGGCGTCTCTGGCGCCTCTGTCGCCGGCGTGCCTGCTCGAGAGGGGGCGCGGCTGCTCGCGCGGCTGCCAGCCCTCGATCCACGACTCGTACTGGCACCGCTCTTACGCGGTCCCTTTGCTTTACGGGTCACCCAGCGCTCGACGTCGGCGTGGTCTGCGCCGAGCTCGACGAGGCGGGCCGGGGAGAGGTCGCGGAGGAGCTTGGCGCCGAGCGTATCGAAGGGCTCGCCGAGGCGGGCGTGCACGAAAGCGGCCTGCGAGGGGCGGCCGATGGGGAGCACGTCCCAGAGTCCCGTGCGGTGCTCGGCGTACCGCGTGTGCAGGTTCAGGAGGGCGGCCAGGGGAGACGCGGCGTCGTCTTGTTCCGGCTCTGACTCGGACTCTTCCTCCTCCTCGGCGTTCTCGGCGTCGGCATCGGCATCCTCGGCGTCCGGCTTCGAGGCGACTGAGTCGGCGTCAGACTCCCCGGCCCAAGACCACTCGGCGGGCAGCCACTCGTCCGCGTCGAGCTTGTCGAGAAGTACATTCGCCCGCTTGCTCTTGGCCTGCGCTGAGGCCGCCTCACCCGCCGCCTCGAGGCACTCCTTCAGCTGCCGCTCGGCGCGCACATCCCAGCTCTCCGTGTCGTCGCGGCGGACGGCCGCGCTGTTGTCCATGCTACGGGCCAACGCAGCGCTGGCGAGCCTCGCCTCGAGCGCCAGTCTCAGAGGGCGAGTCTCCGCCGCACGCTCGCGCTCCTGCTGCGCCTTCTTGCTAGCGCCCTGCTCAGGAACAGACAGTGTGCGGATGTCACGCAGCCCAGAGATAACCCGGTGCAGCGCGGAGTGGGCAAACTCGACGACCTCGGGGTCTGGGAGAGGGGCGGGGGTCAGAGACGCACGGCGCCCGGGCGACGAGCGCAGCGCTTCCGTAAGCGCAGCCGCGTGCGTCATGATCGGTGAGAGCCCGGGCTCGTCTGAGAACGGCAGGGCGAGAAGAGCGGACTCGGTCGTGTTCAGTGCGTCCTCGGCGACGGTGTCAATCAGGTCGACCCGGCGCAGCGTGTGGTACAGCTGGAACATGCCCTCGAGGCTGGACAAGAGTGCCTGTGAGAGCGCCCGGTCGCCCTCGTCCATGTCAGAGTCGTCCTCGCGAGCACGCTTGCCGTTCATGTTGATGAGTGTCTGCGGTCAGCTGATGCATCGACAAATGCAGCCTAACGTACTTTCGGTTTACCACCTTGGGCCGCGATGTAGCGCGATGTCGCCATGGCGGAGTGCACATACGCCGCGAGGAGGGCGGCGCCGCGCTGCGCAACGTCTGTCGGCGAGAGGACGTTCTTTGCAGTGCCGTCCTCGGCGGCGCGGACCGCATCGCGGAGGTGCGTCGTGAAGGCAGCGACAGAACGGAGAGCGTCGGTGAGGGCGTCCTTATCGACCTCGTCGCGGTCGAACGCAATGTCCTTGACCGCGTCGAGGGTGGAGGGGTCGGGTGGCGAAGGGGTGGTGAAGAGGGAAGACAGAGATGAGAAGGAGAGGCGGGAGAGGAAGCGTGCACGCTTGCGGGAGGGGCCGAGGTCGAGCACGGGCAGGACGGCCCAGGCGGCCGTGTCGACCGTGTCCATGGTGAGCAGAAAGACAAAGACTGTGGCAAGGGAGTAGAAAATGAGTGAGTAGCGATGCAAAACGATGAGGAAGACGCGAAAAGCGTTGGGCGCGCGCTGTCAGTGTGTGTCTGGGGTCCGCGGGGCTGCGGGCCGGGGGGTGTCACGCTGTAGGTGGTGGCAACATCGCAGAAAGAGAGAAGAATGCCAGTTTCCTCTTCTGTCTAGGTCGGATTGGACGCGAGGTCTGTGCGTTGCGCGGGGGCGGGACCATGAGACGTGACAATGGTTGACTGGACCGTGCGCCTTTTCAAAGGAAGGTGGTGGTTGAGAGATTCGAGGATGAGCATGTGTTCGCATTGTCACGTTTGTGGACAATGTCGGCGTCGGTCTCGGCGATCGTCCACAGCCCATGCATCCCATGTTCGGCGAGGGGATCGACGATGCAACAACAACAACAAAGTCCATCCCATCGCGAAAATAAAATACATCTCCCCTGTCAACAACCACCCGGCTCTTCCGGCCCTGACACCCCCCCCTGGCGCTACCCGGAGCAGGCCGAAGGCACCCATCCCATCCTCTGGCTTTGTGCCTGACGTCAGCTGGCTGACGGGGCACGCTGAGCTGAAGACCGCCCAAGGAGCTGGGCACAATCTCCGATAGCAGCTAAGACGGCATCTTGACAGCGCCTGGCCGCATCTCTGGCCTATGACCATGCCCGGATACCATTCAGTCCACACCTGCCATACTCCGACTGCCGACGACTCTTGCCCGAATATCGAATCCCGCTACCAAGCAGACGCTACAATGCTAAGCAATGCTTAGTCGTAGTTGGGCTTCCCACAACGCGTGCAGTGTGCGAGGCCGCCTCGTGCCCCCCGCGGCCCTGCGGCGACGATCCACCCCTCTTAACGCGGCGAACTAGACGTCCCAGAATCAGAATTAGTCTGATACCAAGACAATCCCAAGCCGGACCCACGCCTCACGCCCTCGCTGTCATATGACCTCGTCCACTCATTTCCACCACCCGGCCTAGTCCAGCTCGCCGAAGGCCACCGGCTACATGGCCACATCTCTCCGAACATAAGAACGGGCGCCGGCTCGTGTCTTCTCTCACGTCAACCTTCCCCCTCACCTCCCGCACACTCCCTCACCATACCGCCCAACGCAAACGACACCATGACGGCGATCGGCGCGCAGGGCTCCGCGCTCGAGGCGGGCCGGCACCTGCTGACCCTTATCCAGGCGCATCCGTGGCTGTTCTCCCTCGCGGCTTTCCTCGCCTGGTTCGCAGCCCGCATCTATGTCACCAAGTACCACGGGCCATTCAGCAAGCTGCCCGGCCCGAAGCGCGCGCACTGGCTCATCGGCAATGGCATCGAGGTGATGAACCTGACGCCGAAGGATGCGCACCAGCGCTGGCTCGACGGGACCGAGGGCACGGTCAAGATCCCGCGCGTGCTGGGGCAGCACTACGCGTGCGTCACCGATGACCTCAAGGCGTCGCAGTACATGTGGACGCACCCGGATCTGTTCATCAAGCCCGAAGGCGGCCGCAAGATCCTCGAGGACGCGCTGGGTCTCGGCCTCGTCGCGGCGGAAGGCAAGCTGCACCGGCGCCAGCGCCGAGTCCTGAACCCGGCATTCGGGTGGCCGCAGCTCGTGCCCATGGCGCCGACGATTTTCGAGAAGGCGTACGAGCTCCAGCGCAAGATGTTCCGTACGCTCGAGGAGCCCGACGGCGGCAAGGGCGTCGACCACGTCCCGGGCAAGCGCAAGCTGGACGTGCTCTCGTTCGTCTCGCAGGCGACGCTCGATATCATCTCCCTCGTCGGATTCGGGTACGACTGCCAAGCATTGGGTGATGAGCCCAACGAGCTCCGCGAGGCGTACAACCAGACCCTGGCCACGGTGTTCAACATAACGCTCATGAGCATCGTGCAGTTTGCCCTGGGGCGCGTTGCCGGCTGGATCCCGACCGAGCGGCAGCGCATCTCGCACGCTGTAAGGGCCAAGAGCCAGGAGATTGGCATGGCCATCGTGGCGGAGAAGAAGGCGCAGCTGCTCGCGTCCAACAACGGCGTCATCGAGAAGAACTCGCAGGATCTCGGCAAGGACTGTCTCTCCCTGCTCATCAAGGCGAACATGGCGCCCGACCTGCGCGACGACCAGCGTCTGTCCGACGCCGAGGTCGCCGACCAGTGCTCGACGATTCTGTTTGCCGGCCACGAGACGACAGGCACGGGCCTCATGTGGACGCTCTACCACCTCGCGTGCAACCAGGATGTGCAGGAGAAGCTGCGCAGGGAGCTGCTCGAGGTCGACGCGCGCGAGCCGAGCTGGGACGAACTCAACGCCCTCCCCTACCTCGACGCGGTGGTGCACGAGTCGCTCCGGCTCGACAGCCCCGTGCCCATGTCCTCGCGCGTGGCGACGGCGAATGCGGTGATCCCGCTCTCCAAGCCGATCACGCTGACGAATGGCGAGGTGAGTTGGCGCAACCGCAGTGGCGCCAGCCACTGCGCCGACATTGCGCCGACATTGCGAATTGCAACCGGATGATGAACATGGTCACTGACACAACAGAAAATCAACGAACTCCACGTCCCCAAGGGCGCCGAAGTCTCCACCCCGATCGCGTACATCAACACGTCGACCAAGATCTGGGGCCCCGACGCGCGTTCCTTCAACCCCGACCGCTTTGCGCGCGACGGCATTCCCGCACAGCAGACCCCGGGCGTGTGGGGCAACCTCATGACCTTCCTCGCCGGGCCGCGGAACTGTATCGGCCACCGCCTCACTGTGATCGAGATGAAGATTGTGCTCTTCGTGCTCATTCGCAGTTTTAGGTTTGAGATTCCGCCGAGCCAGCCGCAGCTCAAGAAGACGTGGCTCGTTATCCAGCGCTGCGTGGTTGTCGGCGAGGATAAGGCGGGTCCCCAGATGCCGCTTATGGTTAGTGCTGTTGAGAACTAGCCTGCCGAGGCCGCAGGCCGCAGGCCGCAGGCCGAGGCGGAGATCGGGTCGGGCTGCCTGAGACGTGGTAGTAGGGTTGTAGTACTGGCCACGACGGGGATGGGATAGAAACGAAACGAAGCCTGACGCAGAGGCTGGAGTCGAGCCTGCCCAAAACCACCACTCCCGGCCACCGGGAAGGAGTTCGTAGTGATAGGTTAGTTGTAGCTTAGCATGAAGTCTGAAGTCGTCCAACATCTTTGCATTGTCATTTGACTACTTCTCGAGCCGGTGCAAACCTTGGCTCCATCTTCTTCTAGATCAGATTACCCAAGCAGATCGCTTCGCGCTTAGAGCTCCTTGAGTAGCTCCTCGGCCTGGGTGACGGTGGCTGTTTTGTCAGTCATACTTCACATTCTCACAGCTGTGGAGGCCATTTCGTCGCCAGCGTTCATCACACCGGATGACGAGGAGCTCGACCCACGGCTCACAGCCACGCCCGCGCGGCCGCTGGCGTGGTCGCCGCGGAGGGAGGGTACTCACACTTGCCCGACTCGGGCTCAACCTTGATGTCCACGACCTTGCCGTCCTGGACGACAATGACGGCGCGCTGGAAGCGCGTGCCGCCGAGAGGGGGCACGTCCCAGCCGAGGCCGAGCGCGTCGGCGAGCTTGGCCTGCGAGTCGGAGGCTGTGGGTTAGCTGAACATCGCCGTATTAGCTCTCGTGCCGTGCCTCTGCTTCTCTTCTGTCCAAGAGCCTTGGCAGTGCTCCTAAAAGCATGAGATGGAGGCAAGCGCGAGGCATGCCGGGATAGGGACGCCCCGCCTCGTCCCTTCGGGACTCGGCGCGGCTGCGCACTCACTAAACTCCACACCCTCACCGCCGAGATCCTTCTTCCACGCGTTCATGACAAACTGGTCGTTCACGCTCACGACGTAGATGCCGTCGACGCCCTTCTGCTTGAACTTGTCCGCGAGCGCGATGTACCCGGGGACCTGCGAGTGGCAGGTGGGGGTGAACCTGTAAGCGAGCGTCAGCGAGCTTCCCCGAGCAGCACGGCGAGCGATAGCGAGCCAGCGAGCCCTTGTGCAGCACAGTGTGCACCGTTCTGCGTCCCTCGACGTCAGGACACATTCTCATCCCGACCAACAGCGGTGGGAACGGTGCCTGTCCGCAAGCACTGGACGGCGTGCGCTATCGCGCAAACAGCAGTACTCACGCGCCCGGGACAGTGACGATGATGTTCTTGCCTGGCTGGGTCGAGAGGTCGATCTCGGTGCCCATGTCCTTGATGCGGACGGGGACGGAGGGGAGCTTGGCACCCTTAGCGATGGGGGCGGAGGAGTAGGCTGGGGTGTCAGCTTCGTAGTTGTCGGTGACGTACACATCCTGAGGGTGGGAGCACGGAGGACACTAGATGTCAGTTTGTTGTTGCACAGAGAGCAACTCACGAGCGGAAGGCGCGGGGAGCGAGGAAGGACATGGTGGGCGGATCGGATGGCTGAGACTGAGGGGTTGGCTTTGAATGTAAACCTGTAGCGCTGTAGCGCTGTGAGAGCTCTGGACGGAGACGTGAGACGCGGTGTCCCCATTCCCCATCTGATACCGCCCTCTGCCGGTGACGGCGTGGGGCACCCGGGCTTCCGAGGTGGAGGGAGGTGGAGGTCAGTCTCGGCCAATAAAGAGCCGGGCAGTTCTGTGGCGATCGGGAAAGGCGTGCGCTTCTGCTCGGCTCTGCGGGTCAGACATCTCTGCTTCGCACTCACCACCACTCGTCTCAAGAACAGCGATCTCGTGGCCAGCATGTTACCGCCTTGCACTGACTCGGACTCACCTCCTCACTGATACCGATAGAGCCGATCGCGACTCTCGCCTTGCTCAGATCCTCCATGTCTCACGTCCATGTGCTTCGTAACTTCTGCTTGCCCACCAGTCACCGGCCTACCTCACTCAGCTGGGATAAGATGACCACGACAACATGGTGTGAGTCCACCTCACCATGCGTCTTCCCCCTGAACTCGTTTCCCTCGTGTGCGCTTATCTGCCCAAGGAAACATTAGCGACATTCCTCCGCTGCAGCTCCGCCTGCTATGCTCTCGCCGCTCCGCACCTCTACGCCGCCTTGCGCATAACCCGCACCAGCTTTCCACTCTTGATGTCCGGGATCTTGCTGCGTCCCCGGGACAAAGTGGGCTGGGATCTTGTCCCTCTGTCCGGCGTACAGGCCACTGCGCTGAGGAGCAATGCCGCACAGCCCAAGCAACCGGAAGGAAAGTGCGAGGGCGAGGACGAGGCCAAAGGGGGCCATGGATCTGGTACGGAGCGGCCCAACACCGCTTCGAGGAGGAGGAAACTCGCCCTTCTCGCTTACTGCACCGAGCTGATTGTGGAGGAATACCCCGATCTCAAGTGTTTCAGCGCCATCTGCGTCGTGGACTGGCAGGGAGCCAAGCCCCCTAAGCAGAAGGGACAGGCGCTATTTCCCAATGTTTGCTCTCTTACATTCGCTAGACTCGCTGAGCCGTGCTTGCCTGGCGGGCTGCTCCTGTCCGATTTGGGACTGGCTCACCCTCTCCTCGGTCTCGTGGCACACGGGCACCTGAGGCACATTGCTGTGCATCCTGGTACACACGAAGAGGCGGTGTTGCGTGCCGCTTGCGCCAGTCAGGCGACGATCGTTCGCATGCCATGAGTTGTCGAGCCCTTCGTAACTATGGTACAGCTTACATGCACAACATACTACTGATAATGTCTTACAAAACGTGTCTTCGAAACGTCGGCTCTTGGTATGGTTTACTGGTCCTTCTCGGACGCGCTCTCGTTCCAGGCATCCATGTTCAGCACATGCAATGACATGCCATCATCGGGCGAGCGATTCTTCACATGCAATGACATGCCATCATCGGGCGAGCGATTCTTCACATGCAATGACATGCCATCATCGGGCGAGCGGTTCTTCATAGGATTGATGAAGGCATGAGCCAAGAGCTTAGTCACAAGGGGCGATGTGGGGCCAGGGGCAGGGACAGGGGTGCCGTCCCGGCGTCGACCTTCCGAATGGGAGTAGCGGATCACTTGTACGGCCTCGTTGTACCCTATCGAGATGTGACGGTTACCGTTCGTGCGGGTCTGGTATGCGTGACCCACGACAGCGGAGACGACAGCGGAGACGACGGCCGAGTCGACAAGACAACGTGAATCCTACGTTCCCTTAATGGCGTGATCCACTGTAGCACCTCCTGCCGAACATAGCCGCTGGCCAGCGCCGAATCCAGACGGAGAGAGGCTGGGCCGTAGATGCGCGCTCTGGGTCCGTGAACACAATGCTTCTCCCCGCCGGCGTAGAACTCGTGGAGTGCTTCGAACATCTCATTGTTGAGCGCGGCATCCGTGTTTGCCGCCAACGAAGCGTGTATCTCGCCAATTTTGGAGGCGCTTCGGAAGGGGTGTCGGTGATGGCGCATTCCAGGACAGTGGGCTCGCCCTCGACAAGAACGTTGGGCATAAACTTCTTCCCGGGAGGAAGAAGGGAGTGGACGAACTTCTCATAGTGAGCGTGCCATTGGGCGATCAACTGGTTGACTGTCTTGATAGGCCCGGTCGGCTTGGGGTGTCCTGGCATTGGATGCCCATCGTCGCCCCATGGCTTTGTCTCCAGAAACTCCTCGATGTAGTTGTTCACGAGGTCGGTATCAGGCGTCCAAGGCGCGACAATGAAGAAGGGGCGACTCTGATAGCTTTGAGGAAGGATTCTGGGCGAAGACACGAGTTCAGAGGGACTTGGCAGCGCTCCGATGAGAGCGCTCCCTCCCTAAGGGACGGAGCCGGTGACTTGCATGATGATTGTGTAGGGCAGTGACGGTTGAGGGAGTAACGGAGGTGAGGAATTGGGAGAAGAGGGAAGATGTTGTAGAGGTAAGAAGAGAGGTGATGAAGAGCGAAAGGCAGGTTGGTCGTTGGAGAGCTGACGCGGCATGTTAAGTGCGAGGTGTTCTAGCGTCCCGCCAGTGACCGTAGCATAAACAACAGACGTCACAGCTAGTTTGCGGCGCAGCTGCGTGCGTTTTGCGCCCTCAGAGTCGCTTGATCAGCCGCGGGTATGCCAAATGCTCGATTGATGAGCTGTGCATGCTGTGCAGACATCAACTCCGGCCGGCTACCGGCACCAAACAACCCCTCTCCAACACTCAACAGCTCGCATATCGACATACTTCAAATCCCACACGACAAGGTCGAGCAGCCCAAGCGAGATGCTTACCTTCCCGGGCTCTGACTACTTCTACGCATAGGCCCAACTCGCAGTTGGGCGCAGGTGCCGCGGCTAAACCACCCGCAGAGGCTCGTCGCTTCGTGCCCGATCGTGCCCTTGCCTCCCGCTCCAAAGGTTCTTCCTAACCATCACTCTATTCTCGCTTCCCTCTGTCCGCTTCTCGGTGCATACACAAACGCAGCGACCGGCACCTCAGCATGTCCTCCTCCGCGCCGGAACTTCCTTTCCCGGATGACTTGCTCACCTTTCCCCGTTCCGATTATTCTTATGCCCAGTACAAGAAACCCCGCTATCGTAATGCGGACGTTACGGATGTGCTCCTCGCGAGGGCCGCTCAACGCTCTTCGCGTGTGTTTCAGGATGTGCAGCTTGGCGCTGACGTCCACCTCATTGAGGGGCGAATCTCTGCGTTTGCTGTCCTCGATAAGGTCATACAGTTGTGAGTATACACTGATTCTCATCCTCCCCCTTTTACCCCCCTCTCGTGGCCAGCATGTTACCGCCTTGCACTGACTCGGACTCACCTCCTCACTGATACCGATAGAGCCGATCGCGACTCTCGCCTTGCTCAGATCCTCCATGTCTCACGTCCATGTGCTTCGTAACTTCTGCTTGCCCACCAGTCACCGGCCTACCTCACTCAGCTGGGATAAGATGACCACGACAACATGGTGTGAGTCCACCTCACCCCCGAAAATGCACCGGAAAGCATTTGAACTCACATCAGGAACACATACGCGCGCATGCAGAAGCGAACGGACCCCTGGCCTTTCCACATCAGAGTTGAGGAATGGAGGACGATTGTAGACAAGCTCATCGCACTAGCATACGACCTCGCTTCCACCGAGCTGCAGCGGCTGTTAGCTTGCCGCCAATGCGATCCTCTCAAAGTCTCTACAACGCGCCTCCCGCCCTTACCCACCCTGCACCTGCTGCTTCGCGAATGCATGGAGTGGTTCTGGACGGATGGCGATAGTTTTTAGGAGAACACGGACCCCTTCCCCGGCTTCAGGCTGAGGACACTTCTAGGGCCGTTATACCGCAGCCCCAGACCCATGGTCGACCGGGAGAAAGGAATCAAGTTCGTTCGCGGTCGGAGGGTCAAGGCTCGGCTTCCAGCGATTGATGAGACGAGTATTTTCGACGATACCTTACCTGACCAGCTTTGTGTGCCCCTCGCAAAGTTGCACCTAACCGACATTCCCTCGGAGCAAACGGACGCCTCAGCGGATTTTCTACCCAAGGGGGACACGCATGTACGTGTATGGATACGTACTGTGTCAGAAGTGTCTCAGTAACTGATGGCCTAAGAGCTGTATGCACGAACATGCAGTACACGACGGTCCTGACAAGAGTATAAATCTCAGAGCTGGGAGAGTCAACCGAGGCCGTGTCGTTCGGGCGGCTGGGCTCGAGACCGAGAGTGGCGACGAATAGCTATCGAGAAGGGATCCTGAAGATAAGAGACTTGGAGTATACATTCAATAGGGGGCTACGACTAATAGAGGGAGGTTTATATAGCTACCTAGCGGATGTATATGTTCGTTTCTCGAAGATTACCTGGAGAGGATCTCGTGGCGGTGAAGTGAAGCTTGTCTGTCGGAGCTGGCCGAGTTCCCTGGACGTCCGCACGACAGGCCGCATCGTTCACCAATCCCACAACACGCCATCTGCGACCGTCAGCCCCAACGACGACACAACGCTGCAACACGACTTGATTCGCCGGCTCAGGTTTGGGAGATCATGCGTCTCCTATGCGGCAAAATCGGAACTGCTCCCTGCCGATCACGTACTGTATGTCTTGAGCCCAATGAATTCGTCAACACTCACTAGAGGACAACTATCCGGGGAGGCAGGAGCGCACACCTCCGCGTACTAAATGGTATGTGCCTGTCGGCTACTGCCTTTTGATGGCGTTACTACGCGTTGACAAGTATGCAGGACACTGATCATCATATGTTAAACTACAATTTCGCCACACGCTCCAGGCCAGCTGTCGCGAGTACATAAGCTCTGATATATGACCACTTCCTTCGATAGAAGTGTGTCATATCACCGCGCATCACATTGGTACAGTACACCTCCCCTCTTCTTGCCACCATCTCCGCTCACTTCACTCATTGCGCCAGCGCTTCGGGCGCGGAGGCAACATATCAGGTCGAGAACGGCCCACCAGACGACTGCGTAGTGCGTCCGTTGGACCGTGAGCGGCAGGGGTGGGGGATGTTTCCGGGGCGGGACTGGAGGCCTCAGTGGCAGACGCAGCTCGTGGAGCTGCGACCGGGGTCGGGGAGACCGAAGGAGCCGAGGAATACGCTGCTTCCTCTGAAGCAGGAAGGTAATGCCTGTTTGTGGGGATGCCAGTAGGCGTGACCGGATGAGTAGCGGGTGTGTCGCCGCTGGTGGGAGTGTCCGGATCAGAGAATGCCAGCGGAGCATCTAGATTGGCTGCAGCTCTGGCCCCTGCACCTGCTTCTTCAGCCACAGCATAGGCTCTGGTACGCCTGCGATCCACTAGTCCCGTCGGTGCCGGAGATGAAGGTCCGAGTGAATCAGGCAGATCGGAGGGTAGAGGTGACGGCCCGAAGGTTTCCCCTGAGGACGAATTGAGTTTTAGACTCGATGGAGGCAGCTCAGCGGTGATGCCCTCGTGGTTACTGCTCATTCCTTCTTTCCCGTCATCGCTGTCAACTGAGCCACTTTCAGTGCCGCTGTCGTCCGTGCCGTTATCGGCTTCGTCACGGGACTCTCCACTGTCTTCCGCAGCGGCTCCAGCATCCTCTTCATAAAGAGGATCAGGAATGGGGCCGAGGGCTTCGGGTTGAGGTTGTTCGCCTTCCTGTCAACGTTAGCGTGACTTCGAGTGGACAAATTGACTCACCGGAGGCTCGAGGGCTTCAGTGATTGGAGACGTTCGTCTTGAGACTCCGAGTGAATCGTCGGCTAAAGCGAACGCCAGAAGTTTCGTTACCAGTGGTGTTGAAGGGCTCGGAGAAAGAGGGGATCCATCCAACCGTGTGCCTTCAGAACGAGTGTAACGAATCGCCCTTTCGTCCTCGTCCCATGTCGCCACCAGATGACGATTACCATTGGTGCGGGGCTGGCCAATGTTTCCGAGAACAGCTGCCATTGCTCCCGAGTCGACCACATGGAGAATTCCTTGACAAAGAGGCATTAACCAGCTCTCCCAGTCTGCCTCCATTGATGCCGGCCAGCGCTTGAAAACCACAGACAGAGACTTGGTGTTGCGCTTCTACAAGTTTTTATACACCCAAGCCTCACCGCCTCCGGCTTGGAACGCATCGAGGGCATCGAACATGCTGTCATTGAGGACAGCGTACGATTTCTCCTCCATTGATGAGTGGATATCTTCGGCTGTGAGATGCCTGCCAATGGCGTTTGTATATATGGCGCAATCGAGGCGGAGGTCGTCCACACCTTTGACGGGGACCTCCACTCGGAATTTCAAGCCGGATGGGAGGAGTGATTCAACAAAACGCCCATAGTGACGGTCCCACTCCCCTTGCAGCTGGTACTCGTTGCGAAGGGAGTCGAAAGGTGGAGGCGGAGGCGGGATAGGGTGCTCATCGCCGTGCCACAGCTCTCTCGTTAGGAGATCGTCCACACAGAAAGTAGCTGGATCACGCCCCACAGGCCAAGGAATGACGCGGAAGAAAGGACGACTCGGTATACCATTTCTGATGATGGTGTGGGTGAAGCCAAGCTTCTTCTTCTCCAATAAACGCCAGACTGGTGCCTTGATGGTGAAGGTTGCCGTAGGGGTGACTGGGCCTCGATATTTGAGATGAGGTACGGGTGATCGTTCTTCCAATTTATCCAACCAATACCAATGGCATCTGGGCGCTCGATGATATCGCAGGTATCTCGCTGTAGTACCCATTGGGAGTCACGGTCGCGGAGAGACTGCCAGCGCTGCAAAGGAGGTGAAGATAAAGCGACGGGACAGGGGAGAAAGACAACCACTATTCTGAAGAGGTGAGATGAAAGATCCAGACGGCCGCGCAAGGCTGAGTTATATGCAAACGCGTCCTGGTCAGTGGTATCGCGGCAGAAATTTGGAGGGAACGGCGATTGAAGAGTGTCGTGCAGGCTCCGAGGTAAAAGCCCACGGCACTAGTCACGGCTGACGTGTGGTTAGATTAGAAGTCTAACTCAGCCATCTATGCGTTGGGCAGGTTCGGAGTAGCCCACGGCAGAAGAGCTTGCGCTAGTGGCGTGCAGATTTGCCCTCGTCTAGCGTTTTCGCCACATTGTCCGTCCAAATTGCGATCTCCGTTGGAAGATACTTCTCCCTACATTTCTGGCCCACTCAAGCCGAAAAAAGTGGCTTCAGAAAGTGGGGTACGAAGCATTTCGGACGGAGGGCGAATGTTAATAAATCTGTCGAAACTCTGCGATTATCCTAAAAAAGCCCCAGCAACCGAGACACGCGAGACGAAAGGGATTGCCACGCGACTCTGATCCCGCTGTCCAGACTAAGTACCGCCACCCGCGCCACCAGACACAACTCTAACCTCGCTTGTGACGCGTGACGCTAACCTCAACCACAACACCCCACAGTCAACACACGTCAGTACACGTCAACACTCGCCAAACTGGCCATTAAGAACGTCGTCTGTCCACTATTTGATTCGCGAGAGTGGATCGCGCTCGGTGCGCTCAACCCCTGCATCTGTCAGCAACTACAACCTCAACGCCTCGCCGATTTCCGAACCTTCATGTTGCCCTCGAGAATCCCCTTCCCAAGAGAGCTGCTTACCTTCCCACGCACAGACTACTCCTACGCGTGGCGCAATGAGCCTCGCTTTCGGACGGCCGACGTCACCGATGTGTTACTGGCGAAGGCGGCATTCCGCTCTTCGCGCGTCTTTGAGTCCCTCAAGCACGGCACGGGTCGTGGCGAGATCAATGCGCGTATCTTCACGTTTGCTGTCCTTGACAAGGTCATCCAGTTGTGAGTTTATCGCACTCGTGAATAAGCGTTCACGTTGATGCACTGAGACGTTACATATCTCGGTCGACCTCGAGGTTGCATGCTAACGTCAGGAACGGGTTTCTGCGCCTGCAGGAGCTCGCTGATCCCTGGCCAGTCCACAGGAGTGTTGAGCATTGGCGCAGTTTCGTCGACGTCCTGATCGAAATTGCGTATGGACTGGCTGACGCACACCTTAAGTCCATCCTGCCACTCAGTCATGATGGCGAACGTGGTGCTCCGAGCACTCCGCTTCGCATTCCCCCTCTTCCAATGCTGCAACTTCTGCTTCGGGAGTGTATGGAGTGGTTTTGGTGCAGTTCCGATAGCGTAGAGAGGAATCGCGACCCCTATCCTCGACTCAACCTCAAGGTTCTGCTCGGCCCCCTGTACCGTCGACCCACACGAGTCGCCGACCGAGAGAAAGGCCTCAAGATGATCGGGCTAGGCCGATTTCTCCGGCCCCGAAAGCCGCTCGTGGACTGCAAATTCTTCGATGACGACGTACTTGCATCCGACCCTGTAGTCGATACACTTGCCAAGCTGCACCTAGCGGATTGCGGCTCCGTGATCATGGACACGTCAGCCTGATCTGCTGAGTTCATCGGGGCCGCCTGGAGCTCGGGAAGCAGATTGCTTTCACCAGCGTTGGTCCGAAACCGAATACCACTGTATCCATAGTTGTCCTTTATGTAAAGAAAGTGAGGTGACGCCAGAGCAACAACGCTGGCAGGAAGCAGGTTGTTCTCATACTGCGTGGAGAAGAGACTTTCGTTAGACGACAAGCGCTGTCAAGGACCCCGTGCATTACTGACGACTTGATGCCTACCCTCTACACCCATCGGAGCAATGCTGGCTCCCGATCATGCATCGCGCTGACACAATAGTCAATAGTCGATGAGGGCGGCGTCCAGAGTGCCCAGCAGGTGATTGCCGAGATAGGGCCACACCCCTTCTTGAGCGCACGGAAGATGACGTAGTGCCGATCCCACCCACTTTTCCGTCATCAGCCTGACGACGCTCGCTCCGCTCACTGAGCTCCATCCTCGAGGCTACTGCGAGCCCCATCACTCTCTCTTCTGCTCTTCAACTGCACGTCTGTTCATCCACGCCGACGAGCCAGCAGCAAACCCGACCCGCAACCCCGACGCACGAGCCGCCTCCCGCCGCCAGACGGAAAGGAACCAGCCATGTCCCAGAACCAGCCGCAGTCGCAGCAGCAGCGGCAGCACCCACAGCAGGTGCAGCAGAACCAGCAGCAGCAATACCAGCAGCAGGCGCAATATCAGCAGCAGCAGCAACCGCAGCATCAGCAGCCCGAGCAGATCTCGCAGGCCCATCTTCAGCAGTCCCAGCAGCAGTATCAGCAGCATCAAGCCAGGATGCAGCAGCAACAGCGTGAGTTGCAGCAAGCTGCGCAAGCCCAGCCTGTGGCGGCCGCAGGTGTAACGACGACAACGTACACGACCTCGAACCGCAACAGCCAGCAGCCAGCACAGTACTCGCAGCAGCAGCAAGCCCTGGGCACACAAGCCTTGCAGAGCGGACAGCCGGCGCAGTCGTCGTCGGCGCAGAACCGGGCTGGCCAGGCGCAGAAAGTACCACAGCCGACTGTGCGCCCGGTAAAGCAGACACAGCAGAACCAGCCGACTCAGCAACAGCTGCAGAAGCCGCTGCCGTCCCAGCCATCCCAAGCTCAATCGCAGCAGCAGTCCCAGCAACAGTCGAAGGAGCAGGTCCTGCGTGCGGAACAGGCGCATGTGAACCAACAGCCCTTCTTCCGGCCGCACGAGTCGGCGTCCCACCAGTCTCGCCAGGCGCAGCAGGGCAGTCCTGTCTCTGTGCCCGCGCGCTCGTCCTCGATCAAGCGGACTGGCAACACCTCGCAGACAACCGCCTCCAATCACACCAACAGCCAGGGCAAGTCGGGTAACACCCCGATGATGTCGTGGCTGACGGCCCTCGGCTTCCTGGCCCTCGGTCTCGCCATCTTCATCAAGGACCCGTTGCACCGCCGCACCACGCGCGTGCACTACCCCAAGGATCACGGAGGTGACAAGGGCCAGACGCCGATCGGTGACAGTGAACGTCTCAATGCGTGGAAGCACGTCCCCGTTAAGGAACTCCGCGTCGACGAGAGCTTCTGGAACAAGGAGAAGCCGTTTGACTGGCCCCATGCCAAGCGCCTGGTCGTTTTGTAAGTGATACTTTCTGAAACGGCCGGCTGACGGATAGCGGCGATGAGACCGTCTCGAGCGCAGCTGGCAATGCTCACGGCCACCCTAACGGACTTAACGAGCACAAGGGCCTGCGTTGGACCGACTACCTCTACAAGTGAGCTGGGCAGAGACTCAGGGGCTAATGTCAGATCGTTCATGGATGACGATGCGTTGTACCACAATCTTGCCACTGTGGGGAGCACCGCGGGCGACATCGAGTCGCAAATCAAGGCCTTCCAGTCCATGAGCGCGGTACAGGGCTCGAGCTTCAACTCGGACGACACTCTCTTCGTCATCGGAAGCGGTGAGGAGGCCGTCGTGAGTTCACACCCGCGCATCTGCTGCGAGGCCTGAAATGTCAGCTGACGACAGAAACCTCTCGACGGTTCCGCCGCCAAGGCGCCCGCCGTCACGGCGCAGGTGAACGACCTGATGAAGCGTGCCGAGCAGCTGTGGACAGCCGGAGCGCGGTCGTTCCTCTTCGTCGGCCTGCGTGAGGCTGGCGATGACGGCCGGGCCCGCGAACACTGGAACGCCGAGCTCGGCGACGCCCTGAACAAGTTCAAAAAGGCGCATCCCGCCGCCAACGTTATGTTGTTCCGGTACGGCGACTGGTTTGACGCCGTGCGTGCGCACCCCGACCTGGTCGGCATCACCGAGTGCAAGCGCGAGGTCGAGCCGCACACGGACAGCGCCAGGCTGGGATACTGCATCGACACGTTCGGTGACGAGACCTGGCCCCTCGATCGCCTGCTCAGCCACGCCATCAACGGATACCTCGTAAAGCACTCGCGCGCCGCGGGCGGGAAGAAGACCGAGGCCAGTGGTGGTGGCAAGCACGGCAACAAGCACCGGAACCACGAACATGAGAAGAAGAAGGACCACAAGAAGGGTGACAGCAGGCGGAAGGGAAAGATGGGCAGCAAGAGCAGCTAAGTCGTCAAACACACACCGTAGTCAGCGCAGTCAGTAGTCCAAACATGAAACTTTCTTGAACACACGCATGCAAGAGTTTGCAAGAGAACCAGACATCCGGGTTTGGCGGGCCCATGACGCATCTCAGGCTGATAAGATATCACCTGACCGAGGTCGCTGGGTGTGGCTGCCCACTCCGTTCCTGTTCGGCACATACGGCACTCACGGCACACGGCACGCGCCTCTCACACGCCTCCGAGGTCAGCAGACCAGGAATAGGCCGGTTCTCACGCCCAAACCGGAAACACCGGGCGTATCGATGCATGCGGTGTGCATACGAGCATGCGCATGTGGGCAGGCACTGGCTCGTAACGAGGCAGCGATCTGGCCAGCGGACCGGTGATGGAATGTGCAAGATGTGGGAGGAGAGTAGGACACCGAGATGTTGGGGAGGGCGATAAGCTATAAAGAGCGCACTGATGGGAAGCAGCTGGCCTAGCAACGAGACGAAGAGACTCTCACCTCTCTCACACACAAGCACAACTCCTCAGCAGCACTACAGCAAGAGAAGCAACGATGCCAGGCAGGATCATGTGCTCGTAAGTCTTGCACTGGTGGATAATGTGCTGACTCCAGCTTCGGCGTGGACGTCGACGCGGTTGCGGGCTGGCTGGGCAGCTACGGCGGCGAAGACAGCGCCTCCGACGTCAGTCGTGGCCTGTTCGCGGGCGAGGTCGGTGTCCCGCGCCTGCTGAAGCTGTTCAAGAAGCTCAACATGAAGACGACATGGTACATCCCCGGTCACTCGCTCGACACGTTCCCGGACCAAATGGCCCAGGTGCGCGACGCCGGCCACGAGATCGGTCTGCACGGCTACTCGCACGAAAACCCGACCTCCCTCTCGGTACAGCAGCAGAAGGACATCCTCGACAAGACCTTCAAGCAGATGACCGACTTCCTCGGCCACCCACCCAAGGGCTCCGTCGCGCCCTGGTGGGAAGTGTCTGTCGAAGGTGCAGAGTTGCTCCTCGAGAAGGGAATCGAGTACGACCACTCGTTCATGCACCACGACTCTCAGCCGTACTACCTCCGCACGGGCGACACCTGGGTCAAGATTGACTACAACAAGCCAGCGTCCCACTGGATGGAACCTGTCAAGCGCGGCGAGACGACGGGCATGGTCGAGATCCCGGTCAACTGGGAACTGGACGACCTGCCGCCCATGATGTTCATGAAGACTGCGAATAACTCGCACGGCTTTGTCGACGTCCGCACCATCGAGCAGAAGTGGAAGGACCACTTCACGTACCTGTATGAGAATGAGCGCGACACCGGCTTCATCATGCCCATCACTGTCCACCCTGATGTCAGTGGTAGGCCGCACGTCACTCTCATGCTCGAGCGCTTCATCAAGTGGATCAACACCCACGACGGCGTCGAGTGGGTCACCATGCAGGAGATCGCAGACGACTTCCGCAAGCGCGTCCCGCCCCCCAAGGGCGCGCGCATGCCAAAGGGCATGAAGTAACCTGACGTTGTAATGGCCAGATGTATGGAGTCAGTAGTCTATGATTTCTTTATGCTTTTGCATTCTTGCGGCGAGGCCGCTTCTACTGCTTCGCCGCTAATGCCCGGTCGCTGCGAGCAACGATCGAGCGTTAGCCGTGAACCCTCGCGGTCCCATGGGCAGGACCGAGAATGGTTCCCCGCTTATGATAGTTTTTGATGTCGTCTGCTTAGATCTCCTTGGCCTTGGAGAGCGACTCGATCTTGGTGAGGGCCTCCTCGAGGAGAGCCTTCTGGGTGGCGGGCTTGGCGATCTCAGACGCGACGTTGGAGGTGACGGTCTTGTAGAGAGCCTGCTGCTCGGCCTCACGCTGCTGCTGCTCGTAGCGGACCCACGAGTCGAGGACGGCCTTAACCTCGGCCTTGATGGCGGACTCCTGCTGGAGGAGGAAGTTCTCGTGCTCGATCTTGTTAGTCTCCTTGGAGACGTTGTAGAGCTGCTCGGTGAGGGGGACGACGTCCTTGAGCGACTCGAGCGAGTCAAGACGGGTCTTGATCGACGAGGCGTGGCCGTCCTTGGCCTTGTAGAGGATGTCGCGGATGCGGCCGATGTGACCCTCAGCCCAAGAGTTGTAAGGGGCGACGATCGACTTGGAGATAGCCGCGAGGATGACAAGGAAACCGACGAACAGGACAGTCTCCTCGTTGGCGACCTGGGGTTAGCAAAGCTCTTTCGATTATGGACTCGGAAGCGGACAGCCGGTTAGGTCGACGCATTAGCGCTTCGCTTTGTCTGATCCGTTCCAGTAGTCCACATCCGAACCTCGACACCCACGTAGAGCTCGTTGGAGACGGCGGCGGCGGTCAGACCGGTACCAAGGAGGATACCGCCAGTCTTGGACCAGAGCGAAGACGAGGGGACCTTGTTGATGATCTCCGACGCCTTCTCGTCAGGCGAGGGCTCTGCATTGTCAGCAACGCGATTCCAACGATTGTTGATGCGTGGTCGATGGCGCTTCCAAGCTCGACGCCGACTGGTCCCCAATTACTCCGCTTTTCGACACCACCACCTAGCCGAATTCAGGCACGGATCGCCAACACATCGACATCGATCTCGTTTTGCGCTTGTTGACAGCCCCAGAGAACTTCAAAACCGCGATCGCGACGTTTGCCGTGCTCGAGATCGATGCCGGTGCGTTTGGCGTGCACTGAAGTGTATCCGCCGCTTCCTGTTCCCAGCTGTCGTGACCCCTCTTCAACGTCCAACCAGATTCGATCACACTTTCACACTCCAGTCTTCCATCTCTCTCTCGCTTCCAGTCTCTTCCTTCCATCTTTGGGTGGCGCGAATCGTTCGGGTTCGTTCGAGTCGATCGGGGTACTCACGCGAAGCGTAGTTGCGAGCCCTGGTTAACGTCAGCAAAACGCCCCAAAATCAAAATGTGTGTCGGTTCTGAACGCGAACTGAAGCCGGAGTTGTCGTCGTCGTTCGGGCCGAATTGTTACGCACTGGAGGATGGCGCGGGGGGCAACGCGAGCGCCCCGGAGGGTGCTGAGGGCGAGACGGGAGGCCATTTTGAGTGGTGAGGAGTGGAGGAGGGGTGGTGAGGAGGGTGAGCAGCTGGCTCTTGTCGCTGTCCTTGTCGCGGAACGGAGAGTCACGGAAGGGTCCGCGGGAGCAAATCCACCCAGGCGTCGGGATTATGGAGAATTAGGCGACGTCCCACCGTTTCCGCGTTAGTGGCACCGGCCCTCTACAGTGATGCAATCATTCTTCATCACTGCACTATACCCCGTGCATGCTATCGACGTCGCCGACACCTATACTTGCATTGCGAACAGCGATACTGACAGCTCGGCGACATGCAAACTCGACATTGATGATTGTTTCGGAACCCCAGGGGCGCCGCTATTGGCTGAATTTTCGGCCGGACTGTGCTTCATGGTCACCTCGGACTTCAGCAAGTTGTTGAGCATCAGCAATGCAATGGTGGAAGACCGAGTCGCATAGTACTCCCAGACGAAAGGCCTAACTGTCTTCGTTTATCATGCTTGTCTACCCTCCGCCGACGCCGCTATCAGATCGGGCTGTGATCAAGCTTGAAGCAATTTAGGCGAGCGTCAGTCAGAACGCAGATACAGAGAAAGAAGGCATTCACCTCGGGCTGCACCTTTCAACCTGCTCCTATCCGCAGTCCTTTCCCATTATTGTCTGCACATGGCTCTGGGCTATGCTGTGCTTGCGCTGCATCGTCGCTGCCTTCTTGCAACAACAACAACAGCGAAGACAATGGCATAGCCAGCTGTTACGTAATTTTCCATTTACGTAACAGGACGCCAAATGACACCCACCCAGCGCGACCACTAACCAACTCTACCATCGCCATTGATCGAAAGTTCGACAACAAAGGACATCGATATCGGCACGATGTCTTCCGACAACGAGAACGACCTGTGGGGCGAGTCGTCGCCGCCAGCTCAGGCGCCGTCACCTGCGCCTGCGACACGACACCCGGACCCGGACGAGGAGGAGGAGCCCGCTGAGGAGGGCGGCGGCGACATCGTGAGTTAGGGTCCACGCACCTGCAACTGACCACAGTTCGGCGATGACTCTGACGGACACACACATGCTAGTGCGCGATCTTCCCGCGCGGGATCCGAGAACCCGCTCGAGTACCCGGAAGAGGACGAGGACGTCGAGGAGATGCAGGAGGTGTGGGCGAATGTGCCGCTCCCGCAGTGGCCGCGCCTGAAGCCTACAGACGGCAAGGTCTGGCACCTCAAGCTGCCCGCGTACGTGAACCTAGAGTCGCAGCCGTACGACCCGGAGCTTTACCGCGCCACGTGCGAGGACGACGGTGACCTGAAGCCCGTCGAGGCGAAGAGCAAGATGATCGGCGTCCGCAACACAATCCGATGGAAGTGGGTCAATGGCCCTCATGGACCCGAGAGGCGAAGCAACGCGCGCATGCTCCGCTGGAGCGACGGAAGCGTCTCGCTCCAGCTCGGAAACGACCTCTTCGACCTCGCACCCAGCTATGGCTCGACTCTCGCGCGCCCCCAGGACGCCGCCCCGCCTGCCGCTGCCGAGGCAGGTAACGCCGAGACGTCCTTCCTTTGCTACACGAGTCACCACGAGCAGGTCTTAGTCGCCGAGACTGCGATCGCGGGCCAGGTCAACCTCGTCCCAACGAGCATGGACAGCAAGACGCACCGCGAGCTCGTCAACCACGTGGGCCAGCAGCACACGAAGCACTCGCGTATGAAGATTCTCGACGACATCGGGGACAGCTCCAAGGTCGCCGAGCTGCTTGCGCGTGCCGCTCCCCAGCGTCCTGTCGCTACCAAGCGTCCCTCCCGCCCGGGAGCGAACAAGTACGGCGGTCCCGGTGGCCGATCCCGCCTCAAGCGCGCCGACAGCGAGGACTCGGGCTTTGGCTCACCCGAGCGCCGCCGCCGCGAGGCGAGCTACGACGAGGACGACGGCTTCGTCGTCGCCGACACGGACGACGAGAGCGACAGCGACCGCCGGCGCAAGAAGAAGCGCCGCGACCGCGAGGAGGACCTGGACGAGATGGAGATTGCGGAGCGGCTCATTGAGGAGCGCGAGCGCGCGCGCAAGAAGGCAAAGAAGAACAAGCCCAGGAGGAAACATAAGACATACTCTTCCGACGAGGATGAGGATGAGGAGCCAGAGGCGGAGGAGACGGACGACGACGCCGAGGGCGAGGCGGACGACATGGACGTGGAGAGCGAGGAGGAGTAAGCTAGCCATCCAGTAGACGAGGGCGAGTAATAGCAGCCCAGTGTATGCACCTGTATTCGACTATCATACATCTTTTCTCTAGCATTACTTCAGATTCTACGGATTATTACGGGATTACTTGGTGTGCTCCTTGAGCGCGGCCGCGAAGCTCTCGCCGGCGTGCACCTTGCCCTGGCCCTGGGGAACATGGGTCTGAACAGGGGGGTTAACGACGGGGGGCTCCGATTCATGCTGCACCTGCTGCTTGTGCTGGGCCTGGTGCTGGGGCTGAGCGTGGGTCTGCTGAGGGTGCTGAGCCTGGTGCTGCTGGGTGTGCTGGGAGCCGTTGTGCTGGGCACCAGCGTGGGCGTTGTGCTCCTTGATGGCATCGGCGAACGACTCGCCCTTGTGAACGTGGGCATCGTGAGCGGCAGCAGGCTTCTGCTGAGCATGCTGGGGAGCCTGCTGATGCTGGGCCGGGGCGTGCTGAGCCGAAGCGTTCTGGTGCTGACCAGCGTGCTCCTTGATGGCATCGGCGAAGCTCTCACCCTTGTGCACGTGGGCGTCGTGGGTGCCGGTGTGCTGCGTGCCAGACTTGGCCTGGGCCTGCTGAGCGGGGTGAGCAGCGCCGGTGTGCTCCCTGATAGCGTCGGCGAATGACTCGCCCTTGTGCACGTGCGCGTCGTGCGTGCCGGTGTGCTGCGTGGCCGTGCCCTGCTGAGCCTGAGTGGGCTGGGCCGACTTCTGCTGCTGCTGCTTGTGGTGGTCCTCGTGGGTGCCCTCCTTGATGGCGTCGGCGAACGACTCGCCCTTCTTCGGCTCGTTCTCCTTAATCTTCTCGACGCGCTCCTTGGTCTGCTCCTTCGTCTCGGGCGGGGGAACGTCGAGCTCCTTCGCCTTCTCCTGGACCTTCTTCTCCAGGTTCTTCTCATCATTCTCCGCCTTGGCCTTCTTGTCGGCGGCGTCGTTCTTAACGGCCTTGTCGGTCTGGCCCGCCTTCTGCTTGGCATCGCCAGCCTTCTGATCGACTTGCTGCTTGAGCTCTCCAGCCTTCTGGTCAACCTGTTGCTTGACCTCGGCAGCCTTCTTGTCGGCCTGCTCTTTAACATCGTCGACCTTCTGGCTGATCTTGTCGGCTGTGCTGGTGGTATCGTTGGCGATCTCGTCGGCCTTCTCCTTTGCCGACGCCTCGGGCTGGGCAACGTGCTGCTCCTCGCGCGAAGCAGCCACGTCGATCTTGTCCCCGATCTCCTGCGCCTTGGCCTGAGCCTTCATGCCGTCGACAGCAGCCTTCTCCGCCTGACTGGGCTGCTGACCGGGAACGCCACCGGCGACGTCGAGCGTGACAGTCTCCTCCTTGCGCTTTGGGGGCGCGGCACCGGTCTTGAGTGGAGTGCTGGCCTGCTTCTCAGCCGTCGCGCCCTTAGCGCCCTTGGGCTTGCTCGCCTGACCACGGTTGCCCTCCTTCGCCTCAGTCTCGGTGACGCCCTTCATGACCTCTTCCTCAATGCGGTCGTAGGTGGCACGAGACAGCTTCTCGTCACGCAGAACAGGCGGCAGCTCGATGGTCTGGCAGTCCCGAATCACCGAGCCCTGGCGGACACTGCGCTGCGACTCGGGAAGAGGTGCGTCCTTCTTTGAGAGATCCTTGGGGCGCTGCGAGCCGTCCACCTCCTCGTTGCCGAGGTTGTCAGATGCAGACTTGTCCGTATTGCCAGTGTAGTCGGCGGAGGCATCGTTGATGTACGCGACCGGCGCGTTCAAAGCGAACAGGATAGGCTGCACAGACTGAGCCGGCGAAGGCGTGAACAAAAGCACGAGCGGGTACAAGGCGAACCACCTGGCGTCAGTTTGAGCGGGTCGCCTCAACTTACAGGATGAACTTGAAGAGGCTATCTTCGCCCCAGATCGGGTGCACGACCTCATCACGCGCCCAAGGCATGATAACCGACAGGGCGAGGATGTTGCTCTGCACACTGGTGTCACGCTTCTTGGTAGAGGGCGCATTCGGGTCTGGGACAACCTCGCGCTTCGAGTACTCTGCAGACGCCAGAGTGTTGAGCACAAGGGCGAGGCGCTCCTGAGCGAGCAGAGAGACGATGGCACGCTTGCCGGCGTCGGCGAGCACGCCCTCGTCCGGTTCGGGGCGCTTGCCCTTCATCGTCGCCTCAACACCGGGAAGGGCCGAGGACCATCCAGGCGAGACCAGCTCGATAATACGAATGTTGCGCTCGGCGGGCGCCTTCATGAGGTGAGGAAGGAGCGACGTGATGAGGTGGAAGTGCATCTGCTGGGGCGTCCAGGAGACACCGGGGTGGGTGCTGGGGTCCCACGCCGACCACTGGTCGTAGATACCGCACTCCCAGTTACCGCCGAGGACGATCGCATCCACGCGGCGACCGCCCTCGCCCGTGGTGCCGGCCGGAGTCGAGGTCCACTTCTTCACAAAGTCGCGAACAGCCTCGGGCGTCGGCGGAAGAGGCTCGCAGTTGAGCTGTGCAAGCGGGTTACCCGACGCCGCGAGCTTCATGGCGTGCAGCATAGTCAGGAGCGACTGCGGGAGCGGACTCGCGATCGGCGGCAGGTAGAGAATCTGCGGCGGCGAAGGCAGGTGCAGCAGCTTGTGCATGAGGGCGAACGTTGTCGGCTCAGGCGGCGCCTGGAGGTCAGTTCTGAAAGATAGATCGAACTCACGGCAATGATGATGAGCTTGCCGCCCCACTCGCGCTCCCAGACGCTCTTCTTGCCGCCCGAGTAGACCTTGAGCGCCAAGGCGCCGACGCCGACGGCGACGGCGGTCGAGAGCTTCTTGGTGTCGACGTGGGAGAGCTTTTCCGCTATGGTGTGGATCGGCATGATGCAGGTCCTTTCTCTGTTCGTTCAATCTGGGAGGAAGAGAGTCGATAGGGAAAAGGGGCGACCGGGTTTTGTCGTGTGCGTGGTCTTTTCCCGGTTCCCAAGGTCGTCACTGCTCTGGCCGGAGAAAGGGTCGGTCTTGGATCGGCGAGAGATCGAGAGTGTTCGAAGCCTCGGTATCGTCACAGGCACCGCGGGCGTCATATCGCCACGTGGGCTGCGCCGAGATACCGTGCCTTGAATCTGGGCCCGCGTCAGCAAGATCTCACCGAACCCTCTGTTGACACATTTCGTTACCTCCACCTTGTCGACCGTCCATGGCCATCACGACAGACTTCCAGCAGCGACGGGTCCAGCGGCGGCTCGAGGATCTCGAGGTGTGTCACCGGTCAAACTCCAGCTGACGACCAGCGAACCAACCCCACCGACATCCCTGCGCAGTCGTTCGTTCCGCCCCCTCCTCCGCCTGGCTCAGCGGCAGCGCAGACTCATGCCGCTCAAGTCTTAGCTGCGAAGAAGAAGCAGACACCGAACGTGCGCCGCGCACTTGGCACGAAGAAGACGTTCCGCGACTGGCTCGGCGAGCTCCCCTCGACCCCGACGCCGCCGTACGTCACTGCTGCTGCGCCGCCACCAGCCACTCCACCAGCTCGCCTGTGCGTCTCGTGCGGCTACATTGGGAGCTACCGATGCCAGCGATGCGGTGACTGGAACTGCAGCCTCGAATGTGTCGCGATTCACGAGCGTGACGGCGGATGTGGTGGAGCTTAGCCTCATGACAATGTGGGGATCTCGGTTGTATAACAGACACAATGTAGCATAACTCATGAACAGATGATACAAGCAGAAAGCAGGGATACAGCGCTCAAGCCCTCTTACACGGTCCACCGCACGGGCTGCCGGATCTCGAGCGGGGGAGCGAGCGGGATGGCACGGTCAGAGCAGCGGCCGTGGTGGCCAAGGGCATGGAGGTCATGGCTGCGGTCATGACCGTGGTCGCGGTGCTCGGCCCCCTTGCGCAGCAGCTTCAGCAACTCCGGGTCGGAGACAACAACGAGCCGTGGCGGGTTCGTAGGCAGTTGGAGCACAACGTGGTCCTTCTCGCTGGCTGTGTGCATGGCATGCGTTGCTCCGTGCTGTCGAAGCAGTTTGCGGAGTCGCGGGTCACGAGCGAAGGAGTGCGCTTTGAGGTACAGCGCGGCTTGACGCAAGTCAATCACGGCGCCAGCAGAAAGGGCCGGAGGCGGGTCAAGAGGAACGAGGCCCGTCGGTGGCGGTGAGTGGGGAGCCGGGAGGTATGAGTGTGCCGGGGAGTGCGAACGCGACGGAGCGTGTGAGTGTGTCGAACTGTGCTGGGAACGGCGCGGGGAGTGTGAAGATCTTACTGTCAGAAGAGACCCACTGACAAACTCACCCTAAACCCAGACTGACACTCGGAACGAGCACGTCACAGTCAATGTGGCATCGCGCAGACTTCAGCGAAGCAGGCTCCGGAGAGTAGCCTCCGCTCAAGAACGCATTGAAGCCAGACAGAGTCCGCGGCCACATCGACCCGGCCACGCTGGAGCTGGAGCTGGCGTTGTACCCAGAGAACCGGGCTAGCCGGGTCGCCATGATCTGTGCTGATGAGAGGCTGCGAGTAAGAGTAAGAACTGGTGTGAGTGGTATTGGAAGGTCGAGGTGCACAACAGTGTTAACAAGACAGTAAGTAAAGGGAGAAGTCGGTAGGACGCACTGAGCAGAGTTGTATTTATGGCTCCTGCGCAGACGCTCAGACCGCTCGAAGTCATGACCAGCTGGTCACCTGAGCAGCGCACGCACCGCTGGGGCTCCCTGCTCTCCCCACATCTCCGCACGCACGGTGTAGTCCTATTCGCTGGGCATGGTGAGCGACAGCGCCCCTTATATGTTCGGCCTTCGGAGTACGTGGATTGGCTTGAGAGATCGGCAACTTATCGGCGACCAACACCGCCGCCTCTCTTGACGAGCTCACACTAAAGCGGAAATCGGAGTGAGGCTGCCGATGTTCCTATCCTGCAGGCGGCAAACGGAGGCGAACATGAGGCAGTTGTGACGGGCAAACAACGACGCCCCTGCGGTCAACTACGACCGCTGCGTGCCTAGATCTGACCGCTGGTAGTTGCACTCGCCATACCGGCCCACAGCGCCGGAAGTCCCAGCATTATATGGTCAGTGGAATGCAGCAGCGACAGATAAAAGGCTACATTGACGCTACGATTATGTTTTCTGGTGATTATGCCTTAATGCGGTGGTTGAAGTGACTAAGCTGTGCTTAGAGGTGCGACGGCAGGCCGTCGTCCTTGCCGATGCACTCGGTGAACGCGTTGCGGATAGCGGTAGCCCCCGAGGTGGTGCGGCGGCCGTTCGAGTCGTAGATGGCGAACTCGAGGTGACCCTCGTGCTTGATGCGGTAAGCGGCGAACTGGTCCTGGACCTCGAAGCGGTCGAGCTCCTTGCCGATCGAGCCGCGCTGGTGCATCTCCTCGCCATCACCGACGACGATGGTGTAAGGGGGCACACCGCCCTCCCACGAGAGGTGAGCGTACTCGCACGTGTACGGCTCCGAGGGCTCGATCTCGACGTTCTCGATGTCGCTGTGAGGGTTCGCACCGGCCGGGGCCGCAAGGGCGGCGGTGGCGGCGAAGAGGGAAAGAAGAGCGAAGCGCATGTTGAACGGTTTGGTTATGGTGTGTTGAGTGGAGGAGGTGGTTGCTGATGTCGAGAAAGGACAGGAGACCTACTGTTATATACCTTTGCGACTCATCAGTCGTCAGCGTTAGCTAGCATGGCCGGGTGCGGAGGTGCGGAGGTCACTTGAACGCTGTTCCGGAAGAACACTAAGAACAACAGCATTCAGGTTCCTCGCCTGTCCTTTGGACACCGAAGCCTAAAGCCTGTGACCTTGTATGGCGTTGGTGCGCGGAGCAGTTCGTGCGAGTTAAGCTTATGACGCGGCACAGCCTCATGATCACTCGGATGTAACTTAACCCTATGGAGTTCGGCGATGGTTCCGACGAAACGTTCCTCCGCGCAGATTAGCGTGAAGCTTAGACCGCCGGCGGAGAGTAGTGGGCGGAGTGGGTATGGACCAACGACGTGCGGTTATTCTTGGACACCCACCCAACAGCGCCAGGGACCGATAGGTGGGTGCTGTGATCGCCGGCCGAATGGAGGATTCCCGAAAGATTACCCGGAGAGGCCGCAGGGTCTCCCGCAGCAGGCAGGATACCAAGTGCACAGCATTCGGCGATGACTGACGTCGGCGTCGGACTTGATTAAGGCACTACGTCATTACAGTGGCCGCCGAAGGACGTGATCAGAGTTGAGGGAAGCCTTAAGTTCAGCCACTGCACAAGAACTGCTTTGCGATAATCACCAACCTATAAACTAAGCAATTGGTCGATGACACCCTCGTCATGCTACTAGAACGCGAGCAGCTGGAACTGATGAAAGATGAGGTCTGTGAGCAGAGCATAGCCATTTGAAACTTGAAGTGGTCAGGCGACGCCGCTCTACCGAGGCCGTGTCTCCAGAAATAACATTCGACTAGGCGTGAACATGCCTCGAACCGATACTATCTCGGTTGGAGGACACTTGAGGCTGAGACGGAGAAAGCAGAGTCACAGACATTCCGATCACGACGTCAGGTGGTAGACTTGGTACCTGCGCTATGACGAAGCCGCCGACGAAGAATGCCGAGTCGACACTGGCAGGCTGGTGACGGTTTGATCGTTCCCCTTTACGGTTTCGTCTGAGTCTAACCCCGCAAGCTGATTGCGGGCGCATTTTTCCCTTAGGTTAATGAGCGGTGATACAAGCTGTGCACCGTTTTGCCGTCGTCGCCGACAGACGCTGGTGATTGCGTTCAAAGTGCATAGCGGCTTGGGGCTTCGATCCAAGAGTCTAGCGAAGGCGAGCTTGGTTGAGTGTGAATCTGCGTGAGCCATGCCCCGATGCAGTGATATGTTGCAGGATGGACAACCCGTGGGAGAGTTTGAAAAAGCGCGAGCCATGCTCTGATGCGGCGATATGTTGCAGGATGGACGACCGTGGGAGAGTGTGAAACTGCGTGGGCCATGCCCTGATGGGGTGATATGTTGCAGGGTGGACAACCGTGGGAGAGTTTGAAATAGCGCGAGCCATGCTCTGATGCGGCGATATGTTGCAGGATGGATGACCGTGGGAGAGTGTGAAGAGCACACAAAACAGGCCTGGGCGGCTCTGCCCTTCTCAAATTCTGACGTCGATCTCTCCAGTGGCGGCCGCCCCGACCTCTCCTTTGTCAACACCTCTTTCCCACCTACAACCCTGCACGTCGTGGACGCATTCAGCAGCGCTGGCGATGTATGCATTCCAGGGATAGTGAGAGGAGCGATGAGCAATGGTATCAATACCCCCCAGTCCACTCCGCGTTGCAAGATAGGTCGGTCACCATGCCCGGCAGGTTCAGCGCGGCTCCCTTTCCAGCGGTCGGAAGAGGTCTTACCCACTCGGCAGATAGGCAACGGACTAGGTGAGATAGCATCGTAGCACAGCCCTGTGCATGAGATTACACTAATGTGCTGTTCGGGCAAATGAGGAACGGGCTGATTGAGTTGTGGTGAGGGAGTAACCAGGTTCGCAGCAACGGATACGGGACTGGTGTCGTGGGAGAAGATAGTCGGGAGCCCGAGAGCGATGCTGATAAAAAATGGATGCAATGAGGTATGCTATGACTTCGTCAGGGAAGGGATGTTGAGCCTTGCTGGGGTAGCTTATCTCCGCTGAGGTTCGGTCGGAGCCTAGATCGAGGGCTACAGTATCCTTACACGCTTCGCTTTGCGGTCCGCTTGTCCTTGCCTTGATCAACATCATCAACGCTGCTGCTGACGGTGCTCTCACCCCTTTTGCGCTTCGGATGAAGCTCAGATGGAAGGCTCGAGGCGAGAGAAAAGACGATCGCGATGGCCCCGAGGCTTCGATACCCGGGACAGCTGGAGCGCAGTTGTTGTCGGGTTTCGGAGGAGATTAGGCGGACACGGACGGCTTTCTGGGAGAGGGGCGCGTTGATTCTGGTTGACAAATGGAGGTACGCGATGAGACAGGCCACTATGTCAACGGGAAAAGGGTGTCCTTGACCAGGCATCTCGAGGAGCACGTTCGTACGCCTGGTACGTCGCCCGGAGATGATAGAGGTCCGAACGGTCTCCTGAATCTGGAAAAAAAACTCGTTGTCAGTCAGCTGATTAAATCGGTGACTCACCCAGTCGCGACGAGGGAGGAGCAAAAGCCACAGTGTCAGGCAAACGCGGCTTGTTGAGGACCTTTGTGCCTTCGCGTTGCACGTCTTGTGGG
The DNA here is from genome assembly GCF_000293215.1 of Trichosporon asahii var. asahii CBS 2479. Taxonomy (NCBI): domain Eukaryota; kingdom Fungi; phylum Basidiomycota; class Tremellomycetes; order Trichosporonales; family Trichosporonaceae; genus Trichosporon; species Trichosporon asahii. Next base: position 33,599 of record NW_014040914.1, read on the forward strand.
GATGAGGCATTCAGCCCTCGTGGAAGGGCTGGATAACAGCGAGCACGAAAGCTGGAGACATGATTTGCATGTTTCTTTTTGACTCACAACGTTCATGCATCGACCTGCGCGCGTCGGTGTGGTAAAGGCGACAAGAGCCACCAGCTTGCAGCATGACAGTCTTCGACAGCTTCTGATTGGCTGAGACCACTGTCAGTATCCTGCTTGTAACCTGATTCAGCTTACCAGATTTCTTCCCAGAAGTGATGTGGAACCGCTCGCACGCATTATCGCCTTGGCGAACATAGAGAGACATTGAGAAACTACCCTGCAATCAGCGAATTATACCTGTGAAGGACGGATGCGAGCGAAGTGTGTGTACTCATAAACGAGGCCTCATCACCTCAGAGAAAGAACCCTATCCCCCATCTCAGTCACGCTCAAGGTGGTGGGGACGTTGTCAGACGAAGTTTGCAAGGGGCGACTGTCAAACCCTACCAAAGCCTCGCTGGCGTCGGTGTGATGTACGGGTCGCCAGCCAGAAACTGCCTTTCCCGTAGAGGCATTGACATGAACACACCTCGCAAAGCCTGAGGCCATGAGGCCAACGTGGGCGAGTGGAGTCGGGGCCAGTTTCTGTGTCAATGTTGACATTACATCGTGGCACTGGGATCCTCCAAGATAGGGAGTTGGAAGGTTGTCGACGATGGGATGCTGAAAGATGGTCGAGGAGGCTGGCGATTGTGAGAAACAGCGTTGGGATGAGGTGGCAACAAACATGGTGCTGTAGCGGTAGAGTTGTTGGAATGGAAGAGAGGGGGGATTGGGGACCGGGGACGGGGGACGCCAGGTATCCCACGAACCGGGACGCAGAATCGACAGCGGCAGAAAGCCCAAGGATGCAGGAGGGCGCCGAGGACAGCGCTTCAAGCCAGAGCTGCGGACTGTCTGAGCTAGTAACTCGGGGGGCGTCCTCGCTTCCTCGAAAGAACTTGGGGTTGAGGGCGGCGCCTTTGTGGGTTCGCAAGGGCGCAGTGGATTCGCGCCTGTCTTTTGTCCAGGAACCCACACGGCCCCTCCCTTGAAAGCGGGATGGCATCGTCGCGATTAGCGCTGAAAACAGGTGGGGGGTATTGTTCCGGCGTTCTGGCGGCCTGCCTTGTGCTGGCGCATTGTCAGAGCACCGTGTACGATCATACGAAGGGTTGACGGGCGTCGGGAGGCTCCACTCGGTCCTCGGAGTGCCCCGCGCGCCCCGCGCCCCCAGCCAACTTAACGCGATCAATTCGGCGCTGGCCCGAGGAGGCGGAGAGCTCGGGTGTCACCAACGCGAAGCCCATCAGCCAAGCATAACGCGCATATGCCCCTTCCAAGCAGACAAGCAGAGAAGTAGTTGGGGCAGAGAGGCAGGCGGGCAGAGGGGCAGACGAGCAGCCAAGCAACACTCCCCATCCCCGGCACACCCTAGCTCGGACTAAGGCTCCTCCGGCCACCCAAACGTGACGTCAGTCTCGGCACCCAAGCCCTTTGGGCATGAGTTGCCGTCAATGCAGTGTGCAGTGCGTATAGCGTACAGCGTGCAGATCTGTGACAAGCCTTCTGTCGCTTCTTCCACCGAGTTGCGTATCCTGCTGAAAGCTCTGACAAACTGTGGGTATCCTACAAAAGCGTTCACAGCATTCCGCTGGAACCCCTCGTCACTCCAAATGTCAGTCGTTCACCAGGCTCCAAACGCCTTCTGCTCAAACGGTCGGGACACACGCATCGAGAAGAATTGCCTGAGGCAGCTAGTTCAACGAGAAGCCACTCCCTCACAAAGGTCAACATGGAATTGCCCTGGACATCCTGGAAATAGCGCTGCGTTGACATCCCGGTACTGCCGGTCCGGCTAATCAGCCGTCTGCATCAGTGATATTCATTCCGTGAGTTGCAGGCACAGCTCCAAAATTACTCGCTAACTACATCGCTCCTGCACGAGTGTGATGGCGCGGCATTCTGTCGATACTTAATCGGGTAGCCGGTGCGAGGTTTCGCATGTATTGCGAGCCGATACAGAACATCAGAGCATCAACATAAGGCATGGTCAACTTGGATTTCGGCTCGGCATTGTTGCCTATGATGGTCATGCCCCGACAGCCGCCGCCACCGGCACCGGGAGCCAGGCGTTGCTATCGCGGTCAAAGCCCTGAAAGAGGATGGTGAGGACACCACGCAGCGCCGAGTACAGACGTGCCAGGCCGCTGGACAATTCAACAGCCGTAGCCAATGTGATGAATTGGAGCATCGCTGCTCCCAATGAGTCTAGATGTGCTGATGAGGTAGGTCTTGGGTGCTGGAATGCCTCCTATCCTGACCGCACTCCGCCGGAAAGGATATTCACAGGGTCGGGGTATCGGCGTGGGCTACCCTGCCCTGCCTCTGTTCTAGGCGTCCGGGTGCCTGGGCGTTAGGGGTGCCCGTAGCTCCCGTAGCGTCCGTAGTGTCCGATCTGGGATGGACCATTCCGGTGTACAGGCATCCTCGAGGATTCCGCTGCCGAAAACAAAACGACGCGTACGGACTCATCAAACAAAGTACGGGCTCATTTAACGGGCGTGCCGCACCGTTGGAAACAGCTCTGGGATCAGGGTGCGACACAACCTTAGGCTTCGCTGTTGCCCGAGGCGGAGCCGTTTGGAACTAGCGGGGAACGTGCTTGACGCGACAGCGTGACGATAAGGGTCCCGAATTTATGTCTGCGCTCTCTGTGTTCTATGAGATCTATAGGGCGACGGGCGGCGATCTGGAATCAAGTCCTGGCAGGGGAAACCAGAGCAAAACAGTGCTGTAGCGATTGTTCGAGTTGTCCAACTGCACCGTCGGGCCGTCGGCGCACCCGAAAGCGCTTTACGCCCACCACGTAGAAGGCTTGGGCGCGTGCTTCAGCCAGATGCATAAGACGACCAGGAGACCTAGCATATTTTGGCTTGCCCACGACTCTGTTTGGTTCGACCATCTGCCTGCTGGAACCTGACCTAAGCCGTCCTTGCTGCCGACCTCCTCCCTGCGATCCATGCCGTCTGTCGACTGCCAAGCTGCAGGCTCACATTCAACCGTGCCTCCATCTCATTCCCTCGCCGTTCCTGCACGATCATGCGCCACCGCCGTCATGAAACCGACACACGTGGCTGTGGCCGCTGGGCTCGTTGCGCGTCGACAGTTCGCCAAGAACACACGCTAGCTCAGGGACGAGGCATGCGTGCCTAGATGTGACCCCCGGAATGTTTGCGCGCAATGTATCCCGCGGCGGGAGCTCAAGTAGAACGACCTGGACAATGCGCGGCGTGGAAAAACATTGGCTCAGCTGCATTGCAGCAGCCCTTAGCTCAGCAAACGAGCAAACGAGCCCCCTTGCGAAGCAGCAACGCAGCGGCGAACTGATTGAACCGTCCAGGGACTCGGCAGACCGATATTCCAGCTACTCGCACCCTGTTGCCCAGCAGACCAGATGTTGGGCAGCTAAGCAAGATAGCGACGCCAGACGTCAGCATTCTAGAAGCTCAGGTGTACAGAATTCAAGGAGCCCGGTCACCATGGCGTCCCAGCCTAAGCCTGCCGACACCCTACTCTCTGCTCCCTTGATCCGAATCCTCGCAGCCTCTTCAGCCCTTCCAAACATGATCTGGGATGGGCAAAACCATTCGAACGATACTTACCTCTCCATCGTTTTCAACAGCAGGAAAGCCCGCCCCCTTCATCTCGACTCCAACAAGCTGCAGCACTTCCCGACAGCAACCTTCAGGTTTCTACCCGCCCAAGAATCGAAACTCCAACGTGCTACATCCTGCCGCCTGGCACGCTTGCAGAACCTCGTTGCATAGCACCCTACCCATCTACCATGGCCACCAACGGACAAAGCAACGACAACTGTGACGGCACAAAAGGTTCCGACGACGCCTCTGTTCCAGCAACGCCTCACACCGTCCACAACACGACATCTCGACCGGCCCGTCAGCGGAGCATCGCACTGATGGACGAGACCGGCTCATTGTCTCCTGAGCAGCCAGCAACATCTCTGTGCAGCAACGCTCTGTATTGCGTCGAAGTACCAGTTCGTGAGACGTCCAACGTACGAAGTTTCTCTTCCTCCAACGCCAGTCAAGACAGCAACACTCCTTCATTTCCGAGCACATCCGTGGACAGGTACACTCGAGTGCCCCCGCCTGTTGGGTGGACGCGCCGGTCGGCCCGCGACGCTCGCACCTCCTCTGAGAAAAGCCCGCCTCATCACTGCTCAACCGCTAGCAGCAAGACCAAGTCTGAGCCGCCGACGTTAACGTTGACAAAGGCCACGGCTTCCAAGCTGCCCACGATCAGCGACCCCGCCCCTGTCTCTTTCGATATCGCGACGTCGGGCTTGTATACCAGAGTGTCCAGCTCAGTCACTTTTGAGAATGACCACACGAGGCGTACATCGTCGGAGCCAAAGTCTCAGCGACTTGCCGAACGAGAACAGCAAGAAACCGCTCTTATCAAAAGCTCGTCCCCTTCGCTCACAGCCAGGGAAGCAGAGGGAGCTTGCCCCAACCCCAGCGAGCTTGAGCACATTACTACATCCCAAGAGTTAACCTCTGCGAGCCGCCCCACCTCTAAACGACTTCGATTCTATGCCACGGACTCCGAGTCGGAATTTGACGTCGTGCCACCGAAGTTGCCGAAGACAGAAAGTGAGTGAAGAGAATGGTGGCAGGCACACGCTAACTGATGTCAGGCACAGCTCCATCGGAAGAGGTCGAGTCTGGCAGTGCAGACGTTGAAGAGTGGTTAGAGACCGAAAGCTCCGAGTGTACCCATGACAATGACTCGACCATCTATGACAATGAATGTGTGCTACTCCAGCGCGACATCAACGCCGTTATTGAGAAGGCTGTAGAGTCGATTGGCAATCTCAAGCCTTTGCACCAGCGCCTCGACGACTGCCGCAAAGCAGATGACGACCTCGACTAGCGTCTCGGTCGCCCGAAACTGGTGAACAGGGCTCGAGTCGAGGATGTGAGTGCCTTTCCTAGTCTGGAAAGCTGAGTTGGAAACGCTGACGGAGACAGTTGAGGAGTTCGGGAAATGTCGAAGTAGACTACTCTAACTTGAGCGCCGAACGGCTGCGCTGTAAGGTGCTCCGCCTCGCCAACGGGGTAGACGCATTTGGGTGGTCCTCCGATCTAATTGTCGACAACAGCAGTCCAATTCCCAAGCCAATCCAGCGTGTGATGAACTTCGTCGACCGCTGCAGAGCCCTACACCCCTCTCCAGACAAGCACCATCAGCTCGGACCCGATGGACCAGCTCGCCACGACCCGGACAATGTGACGCGAACGACCTTCATCGACAACATGGCCAAGTTTGGAGCGTTGCGGCTGAGCCGCGACGTCGTCGATCTCCTCCTGTACATCCGAGCTGGCGACGAAGACTATGATGTTTCGCGGCCCGCGGCTTTCCTTAATAATTTGGCAGATCTTAACGCCGCCTCAGTATTCCGCAAAGCTGTCCCTCAGCAGCGCTACCAAGCCTATTTTCAAAAGCACAACGACGTGCTCGCCTTCCTCGATGGTCGTCTACCAGATTATGAGTGGCAGACCCCCCTTCCCATGCCCAACATCGTCCGACAACTTGCATCCTACCCGACTCCAAAGCCAGAGCTCGTGGCCCAACTTGCCGGAACGCTCCTCGAGTCCTCTACGCGCGAACGCCTTCGTGAGATTGAGGCTAACGTCCGACTGTGGCGCCCAGATGCGCCAGCTCCGATCTACAACAAGGACGGTGCATGTACGCTCTACTTCCCAGGGACTACCAGCACCAGACTTTTGGCACGGTACGTTTGTGCAGTGTTCGAGCGGGTCGTCCTACAGTGTGACAGAGTCTGGTCCATCAACGCCAAAGAGGCTGAGGCACCCGCCCTCAGTCCTCTTAAGGTGTATATGCACCTCTTCGAGTCTCTCGTGGAGCAGGCGTACGTGCGAATCTGGTCCGAGGACGGCACGCCAGAGCTTCTTGGCACAGCGGACCCACTTTCAGGGATCCCCATCGATCACAGCGGCACTCCGGGAAGCCCAAGCAAAGCGACGTACGTTGCTCATGAGCACCATGGGCTATGGATCTCGGCGTTTGCCGACGACGATGGAGGTGACAAGTACGGCAATCATTGCCAGGAATCGTGGGCAGTGAACCTCACACGAGGTTCGTGGAGATTTCCGACCATCGCTGCGCATCTCCGCAGTCGCCAAAGGCCACTACAAGTGCTTGCTAACAAGCTCGCTGCTGTTGGAGTGATTGAGCCAATTCGGCTCCGCCCCTTTGTGCCATCAGCGAAGATGACAGCCTTGTGGACCCACAACAAGGTCGAAACCGTTGAGGCTGTCGCTCGCAGTTCCAGACTGGTGGACCAGGTCCAGGCTGCCTTCGACGCTGTACAAGCCGCCACCACCGCTGATGCAGCACGCCGCTCAGCGGCTCAGTCTGAAGTTGACCAAGAAGCTGGACATCGAGCAGCTCGGCTTCCCAGCCAGCTCTGCACAAAGTGTAGGACGCGCGTTACTTCTGCTGGGTTGTGCGCGGCCTGCCAGCAAGGAACCCGGCGGCTGCAGACATACCAGAGGCAGCTCGACAAGCTCCACGCGGCCTCCTCTACACTTCAAACCCTCCCAGCTCTCTCGCCGTCCAGCCCAATCAAACGGGCAAGTCGGGACAAGGCGATTGCCCGTTTGCCGCCGTCCGGGCCGGACATCGTCAACGCCGGCTATGGCATCGGCCTTCAACCTCCCCCGGCCGTCACATTCTTCGCCTACACCTGCTCGCGCTATGGGCGAGAGCGGGAGAAAGGCTGGACTGGAGATGCGGCTCAGCCGGTGTGCAAGACATGCGCAGACGCTGAGCGACGCAGCTCCTCGGCGTACATGGAGAGCCACACGTGCTACGAGTGCGGCACCGGCTCCAGCAGCTCTTGGCGCAAGGGCAATCTCCCCGGCTCAATGTTGTGCAGCACATGCTCGGACGACAAGAGTCCCGGCTTGTGCATCTACCCTGAATGCCCCGAAGTACTCGACCGATGGCGATGGTGGCCCGAGCGCCCCGAAACAGGCAAGGTCTGCGGTCGCCACACCATGAGCCTCCTTCGCAACGAGGACGACAAGTCGAGGCTGACTGGTGCACTCGATGTCGTCCTGGAAAAGGCACCCAAGGACTGCGGGCCGCTAGATCTGAAGCTCCGGCTTGCTCAACACGTCTCCAAGTACAACATTGAGACCGCCGCCTCCTCAGCCAAACGCTCGTACACCAAGGCACAGCCCGATCCAGAGGTTGACTCAAGACTTGTCAGGTCGGCTTATCCCTTCGACCCCGCCTGTTTGTACCCCCTCTGCCCTCAAGAAGGCGTGAAGGGTTTCCCTGGCCTCACCCAGGTTGGGCAGTTGTGCCAGCGGCACATCTCGACCCTGGCTCGCAAAGCGCGAGCACAAGAGAAGATGGAGCTGAGCCGCTGTCTAGTTCGTGTCTGCCAACGGCCATCGGACTGTTCTTTGAAAGAAGCACTGGCCGCCGCCGTGAAGGAGGAAGGGATCCAGCTCAGCGCGACCGGACCGCCCCAACGACCCCGAGCAACCACCGCGACCACCTCAAAAGCGTGAAGGGACTGAAGTGAGGAAGAGCGCAACTTCCCAGCAATTAGGGGTAGCCGTAGACGTACCAAGTTAGATTGTCATAACATTTGCAAAGTGATGTTTAAAGCCCCGTTGGGCTATGACGCCGATTCAAATCAACGTGCCTTCATCGCAAACGCTCAAATCCCTAGTTGACCTCACAATCACTGAATTCTCTTTCCTAATCAGACTGCACTCCATGGACTGCTTCGTCACCCATCTCGCTCTGTAGATGCGCTCCCCTTGAGGCTCAGTTGGGGAAAGATAGGGCGCGTGGTTGGGTGCGAGGTGTCAGGGGTCGGGGGACGGTGGTGGAAAAGCAATCACTCCCTACGTGTCCGACATTTGATTGACGATGCCCTGCCCTTGTCGCTCCAGCACTGCACTGGGTAGCCTTCCAGGTCTGTCTGGCTCTCTAATCATTGACCTAACGACTGCAATGACTCCACTGCATACTTTCCAACATTTTACGGCATTTTAGTGGTATTTCTTCCCATCAGCACTGGAGTTGATTGCGCAACTGCCGCCACGAACGCGGCCAGCAGCCTACTGCCCGTCGTCGAGCTACATTACCTCTTGTATGTTCATGAGCCATGACGTTCTCCTTGATAGAGCATCGTCGCAGTCGTGAGGCGCGGGCACACAGATGTCATGCCCGCTTGGCCCGTGTGACCTTCACCACGAGCGTGCAGTAGCTCAGGAATACGGCATTCCATTCTTGCGTAGATCTGACCATGATGCCCGTCTACTCGGAAGGTCCCCCAGGACCCGACGTGGGCGCGAGTACATCGAGAGACAGACGGGATGTTCCTCAGGCCTCAAAGGCTATGGCACAGGGTTCGATAGGTTAGCAGTTCGGCAGCTCAGTAACACCGCAGCTCAGCCGCCCAGTATGGCTCCGGCCCTGCACCAGGAGGCCTGTGACCCAAGGGCCGACACGTCCTGCAGCTTACCCCAATTCGGTGTCGGGCCCTCAAAACCCCAAGCTATGTCCATAAGGAAATCGTCCCCCTCATACGTTCATCATCCCCGCTTGTTTTCCCCTCTTAAATTCATCTATCCTCATCCCTCTTCCATCTGCACTATCGAGATCAAACCACAGCCACAACTTGATGGTCGATGCGGCTGCTAATACCTGTTCTCATCCGCAACTTGTATAACCATTGCCATTACTGCCGGAGCGCTGCACAACCTGTGCTGTAACCATCAAGGAAGCTGGGCGGTGCTCAGTATGTGAACAGGACGACAAATGCATTGCGACGTACCTGAGGATGCTGAAGAAGCTTAAGAGTGCTCAGGAGGCGCTGAAGACGCTCGTCCTCGAGTCTACTTCGGAGCGCATCCAACGAGCGTCACGCACCCTCGCTGACTCACCCATCCCTACGTATCTGGGACCGGGCAATATCGGATTCGGCGTCACCGTTGGATCAGAGCCTTCAGCGAATTTCTTTGCATTCACCTGCGCACGCTACGGGCGCGCGCGTGAAGAAGGCTGGACAGGGTCAGCAGAAAGCTCCTATTTGCCGAGGTTGTGCGTAAGCCAAGCGCCGCCAGACGAAGGAGTACAAGGAGCAATACACCTGCTTCCAGTGCGATGCGACAGTTTGTGGGGAATGGAGAAGAGGGCCGGTCCCAGGCTCCATGCTGTGCCATGGCTGCTGGGCCGGGCAATTCACCTGCGCGTGCGGCAGCAACAACTCATCGACATGGTGCCGCATACGCGGGCCGAGCGGCGATCAGCGCGAATGTCGCAAATACCGCCGTAAGCGCCAGCAGGCTGCCGGATCCAGGACGGTCAAGAAGTCGCCAGGGCTTTGCCTCTACCCTGGCTGCGATGAGATGTACACCGAATGGCAATGGTGGACCGGCCGACGTGGTACCGGCCGCATTTGTCAGAGACATTACGGTACAATGGCTAGGAATGCGGAGGAGAAGGACCGGCTGACCGCCGCTCTCGATAAGGTCCTGGAGAAGGCCACTTGGGACTGGAATGACGCCTATCTCAAGTCGCAACTGGCCAAGAAGGTCACGGCCATGGGCATCACCGCCGTTGGGGCGTCGGCCAAGCGCGTCTACGTCAAGAAGGGCCGAGACGCCGACCGTGGACCAGCTGTTGTGTCGAGGTTCCCGTGGGGCACGGAGTGCCTGTACCCCAGCTGTTGTGAACAGGGCGGACTTGGCTTCCCTTCGCTGACAGGTGTCGGTTTGCTCTGCACGTGCCGTTACGGGACCTTGGCTCGGGCGAATAACGCCGAGGAGAAGCGCGCCCTGAGCCGCTGCCTTGCTGTGGTCTGCGTGTCCACAGCGCAAGGAACACTCAAGGTCGCCTTCGCCGCTGCTGCTAAGGCTGAGGGCATCAAGCTAAGCGCGACTGGTCCTCCCCGGAAGACGAAAAGTGCCGTTACAGCACAGCCTAGGCCTAATGCTCCGCCCAAGTCCAAACTCCAGCTGAAGACTGTTCCGAAGGCCAAGCCAGTTTGAGTAGATACGGTTCAAGTTGTAAACATATATTCAGTAAGGTCCGTTAGAGTGTGAGTATAGTTTCGAATGCAGGGTGCTGCACTACAAATCACTATCATTCAGCTCTGGTCATAATGTACAGCACTGGTGTCATTCTGCTGCTGCGGGGTCGAAGTCAAACCATTGAAGAGAATGCCAGTGGAAAGAACTCACAGAGCGCCGACTACGAGATTCTCAAGGTCGAATTGATTATACATCTGTGCGCAACTGAAGGGATCAACGTATGATGGCGGAGTTCCTCGGACGTGGCATTAGCAGGAAGTAGGATCCTGTGTGGCAGAAGAAGTCGTCGTCGATGGTTCAGGTCCCGGCGTCAGGATTTTCACTCGCTGCCGTCTGTCGAATGATGGAGTGACAATTGAGCTTGACCTCTGCCCTCCGCTGCCTAGATCTTGTTCGATGACAGGTGCTTTATGCTGAAGTGCAGCTTGCGGGTAGTGCACGCCCAACGCCGCTTCCCACCAGCAAAGCTTCGGGCTCCGGTCAAGGTGCAGCCGCAAGGCGCGCGTGGGTGCTCTGAGAACGAGCGTTCGTGCTTCGATCCAACAGGCTTTCAGGCAAGATTGAACATATTGCGTTGTCACCACCTCTCGTGGAAGTTGTAAGCGCCCCTCGCGTTTGTAAGCGGACTGTCAGACTTGAGGTATCGTCAATGTACAGCTGCAACTTCGTGTTTAGTTGAAACGGGGTTGCTCTGGTGGAGGCCATGCTATCTCCAAACGCCCTATCCACTGTGCAGGTTGAATGCTTGGGCTTGAAGGAGAGACCCCTGAAGACGGGAGGGTTTGGAGGATGTTACTGAGGCCTCCAAGCCGAGAGGTGCATCTGCCTCCACCTAGGCCGCGAGAAATGGGCAGTCCCTACAAGGGACTTGTGCGCGACATTCCCGACACCCTGCCTGCGAGGGATGTTCAGTCCGTGTCCCAGGTCTTCCATGTCTCTTCGCCAAAGTTGACCTGTCGGTGAGGGTTGGATCAGGGAGGCGCAAAAAGGCTTGTCGAAATTGAAGATTCGATGGACAACCACGGGAGATGGGCTGTTTCGTAAGTGCACAAGTGAGTATCGTGGCGCGCTCGATGCTGCTCACATCGGAGAACCCTCGTTGTACGATTTGGAAACGTAGGGTCCAAAGTTGTCCAACAGCATCGTCTCCGCGGTTCAAGGGCCCCCTTCGCGTCGACAGATTGAGCACATCACGACATGATCATCGTCACGTGCGACGGCCTCCTGGTTCGATACGGTGCCGCCGAAGTTGGAGTTCGAGATGAGACGTGATCGTGATGCGTAGCGCTCTCTTCAATGGGTTCATATGCAAACACCAAGGACCGCTCTGAAGTGAAGTTGAGGAGGGGAAAGGCGGTTTACAAATGAGTGCGGGGCAATGGTGGGAAGGATGGACTCTGTGGTGACACAGCTCTACAACTAACCATCCGATCCTGACGAATGCAAAGATTGTCACCGTGGGAAACATGGAATCTGCGGCGGCAGTGCTCCATCCGGCCGGAACCGATTCCAAACTTAACGAATGCAACTTGCCACCGTGGGAAACTAAGGATTTGCGATGGTTGGGCTTCAAACTCGACCCAAACCGATCTCAAACTTAACGCATGCGAACTGCGACCGTGGAAGACGTGCGCTTCTGACGTTTGACGATAAAGTCCTTTCGAGCTTGACGAGTTTCACCGAGCTCGCCTTAGCTAACTCGACAGATCCATGCTTCCTCACAGACAACCCCTACACAGTCCTACGATCACGTCCATGTCAAAGTCAGTGTGCGAAGTACGGAGTCAGCGTTAGAGCACCTGGGTTGTTGTGGATCCATGGTTTCCCACGGTAGTACTTTCACACGGAACCAGATACGTTCGTTAAGTTTGGAACTGGGCGGCTCAGTTGGAGCGGCAGCTTCGCAGATTCAATGTTTCCCACGATGGTACTTTCCCACGGAGCCACATGCGTTCGTTCTGTGCGTCCTGGCTGGAGCGGCACCATCGCAAATTCAATGTTTCCCACGGTCGCCGTCCTTTCGAGTTTGACAAGTACCACCCGAACGGCGGTCGGGGCTCGCGTTCGCTAGATTCATGCTTTCCCACGGTTGACTTCATCACAACCGACTGGTCCTCGAGTCCTGCGGTCCACACCCTCGCCAAAGTCAGTGTGCGATCACTTGAGTGCTTCTGAAGAACTTGCATAAGAGAGCTATCGAGCAGCACTTTCAGCTTCGCTGGGTCGACAAGCCCACTGGAGCAAGACCGAGCCTATGCCACCTATGTTTGAGTGCGGCATGGCACGACCGATAGATAGTATTCGCCTTTGGACTCTAACACTCGAGGTCAGGTTCAGAGGCGATGTGCAGGCAACAACCCGATAGGATTTTGGGCGAGTCACTGCGGATTCGCACATCAGTGGGCCCCTGTGTTTCCTTGACGACAAGCGGTTTGTAAGATCTGCGGATCCGTGTAGCCTAGGTGGGAGACTTGAATCCCCGGCGGGGCGCAGGACGACCAAGCTGTCTTGCCTGTGAGTCTACGTGTCATCAACTCTTCGTACTTGTCCTTTCTTACTCAATCACAGCTCGCACACCCAACACCACCTTCACCAGCATGCCCGAGCAGCAGCCCTCCTGCTTCGACGGCTACGAGCACATGAGCCTCCTGAGCGGCCGACCCATGACCTCGTGGCGCTACGTCGACGGTGCTGGCGACATGGTAGCGTAGGACGAGTACTCTGTGCGTGTGACCAACGCCGCCGTCCCACCCAACATGTCCCGTGAAGACATCGGGCTTCGCCTGATCAAGGCTTTCAAGCCATGCGGAGTGATTGTGAGCTAACCCGCTTTCAATGACGACCTGACAGAACAGGAAGCAGTCAAAGTGTTCTTGAAACCTCTCCCCATCAACGACACCAAGGGCATCATGGCCTGCGCCCGTGGTGATTCGGGACTCGGTGCAGTCGATGCGTCCGAGTTCGCCTCCGACATTGTGCTCTATTATAATGCTATGGAGAGGGACGCCGTGGATGTTTACGAGCAGTCCTTCGCAGGAAAATGGCTCGAAGAAGAGGCCGAAGCCAAAGCCGCGGCCGCACGCCTCGACCCTGCCACCCACTCCCTTGTTGCCCGTCTGACGTTCGCGGATGCTGCCGCCGCCGCCCGTGCTCGCCAGCTGGTGCGTGTCTTCCGTTCTTCCCTCGTCTTCCACTGTGGCTAACATCAGCCTGTGGAGCGCCGCTTCCTGCTCGGGACTGTGCGTAAAATCTCGGCAGGCGGGATGAAGCGGGCGAGACACCTTGCTGTGGGGGTGCACTGGCGCCTGCTGCTCCCCGGGCACTGGGTGAGTGCTAGTGTTATGAACCGAAGCTAACCTCAGTGCCTCGTCCCGAGCAACAAGGAGGCGCTGGAAGAGGTTCGCGTGCACTGTGCACGCGTCAACGCCCTCGAATTCCCCAGTTGGAAGGCAGCCATCGACGCCCCTAGCGACACTGACTTGGACATGCCGCTCAGCAAGCCCCCCAACGACATCAAGCCCGTCAGCACGCTCTCTGACGGCCGCAGCCTGAGTGTCTGGGACGGCACCGCTGCTCCCACCGTCGCTCCTCTCAAGTCCAAGAAATGGGTGTACTTCGGCCCTGCGGACCTTCTGCTGTTTGAGGATCCTCGTAAACCACTTTTGGAAACGAGCTGAAGCAACCCCTCCTGCGCCCACGTTCCACCCGTGTGTCATGTATCGTCGATCTCACCTGTGAACCTTCTCCCGACTCCCTTTTTCAGTGTACAGCTCGTTTCCAAACACTGCTCTTACGCTGGGTTTGCATGCAGTCATGTCAAAGATGCTCTTGACGCGAGACGAGCAACAGGGAGCATCACGGAAGTACCCCCCAGTCCATTACGTCAGACTTCCCTGGTTAGTCACCTTGGGTGGCTGGTTCATTTCAGTATCGCGGCCTCCGCTCCGACTACAGTTGTCGGCGGAGAAGCAGACGCGGGCCGCAATTGATTGCAAAGTTCTATGGCATGAGTTACTTATACATAATGAGTGTATCTATCACACATATGGCGTCGTGTCGAGCCTTTAGTAAGAGTTGTGTCTTGCTGCGGGAGCGGAGACCGGAGGTGGCGGGGATGAGGAGGCGGAGAGCGATTGAATTGAGGGCACGAGCGGTGCGGCATGGGGCGACTCGTGGGAGAAGAGGCAGGAAGCCTGTTTCTGAGAGTGGGTGTAGGGAGCCTTGTTCGACAGCGTAGGTCGTTGCTGGTAGACGCAAGAACCGACAGCTACGCCACCCGTGCACGCTTCACGGTCGGCTTGTGCTCGTCGCGATCAAGGCTATTAGTGCTACTACTCTCACCCTCGGGACTCCTCTTGCGCTTTGAGACTGACTCCTGAGAAAGCTCCTCGTGGTGGGGAAGATCGATTATCATTCCTTGGGCGAGGTCCTCGTCGGCGTCTTGTGGGATGGGACTGAAGTCCGGCTTAGGCGGGAGAAGGCTAGGTGCGATCGGGCGGACTTCAGAGTGGCAGTCAACCATGGGCATGCGCGGCGAAAAGTCCCTGTAGTTGACGGGAAAGATATAACCCTGGCCTGGCATCTCAGGCGGGACGTCTCGCACACCTTGAAAAGCGACCCAAGCTTCTTCTGGTAGCGTGTCGAGTGAGTTGAGATTGGGACGTTCAGCGGCAGGTATCGTGATGTCCAGGCTAGCCTTGGTGCACCTCCTCGCTTTGTTCCACAGCTTGATCGCCTCCTTGGAGCCATACATCCTCTCTCCCGCCTGTCTTTGCTTTGCAAGCACTTCCGGAACATCTGGCAGGAGTATCTTTCGTCAGCAGGTTTCCACATCTAAACTCACCCAACCACGACGTGGGAGAAGAAAAAGCCATGATGTAAGAAAGTACGGTTTGACGAGAATAGGTTTGCCCTCGGCGTTGCGTTTTTTGACCGGATGAAACACCCGGCGCTCGTCTAGCGGCTGTTGTCAGCGCTTTCGAAGGCTGGAGATGCGAAATCAGACATACGATGTTCATGCAGCGCCGAGCGTGGACAGGGTTGGCGAAGCTGACGTATGCCAGTAGCTTGACCGTCCGCGGGTGCTGGGAACCACCTGGAGGCGTTAGGAGTCATCCTCGCTGCCCTCACTTACCAAACCTCCTCTCAGAAACGTCACCATAGAAACGCTCGTAAGTGGTGTTGCTCGTGTGAACGTAGAGGTTCAATGTGAAGGAGACCTGTCATCAGCGAACATCTTCACAAGAAAGGACGGGCTGTGAGCCAACTCACAATGATGCCGTACTTCTTCAACGAGAGGATAATCCTCTCGCCCATCTCAAGCTCAGTCATCGTTGTAGGAACATCATCGCATGTGATGCGCAAGGCGTGGCTGTCCCAGGCTACCATGCCCTTGCTGCCGTCGGTGTGGTATACGGAGCGCCAACCTGAGAGGACTCTTCCCGTAAGGGCATTCACGTGAGCGAGGCCGGTGAAACGTGAAAGAGGAGGCGGCTGGTCGGTGCTGTCTCTCGAGTCGTCGCTGATGACAGCCTCGGCCATGGTGAAGGCAGGAAGGAAGGCGGTCGTCAGTTCGTCGTACAGTAGATAGTCGGAAGTCTAGCGAGGTTGTTGGTGGTGACGTGTGTTGACTCAAGAGAAGAGACTTGAGGTGGAGCATGGGACGTGTGGGCGAAGTCGGCGTGTGAGCTAGACGTTCCGCGGGCAAGCGCGCATCGTGTAGGGCATCGAAGCAGGGCATGGAAGCAGAGCTGCGGGCGTAGCAGGCAAGGGGCGCGTATCCTTTTCGCTCTTGATAGAGCACCGCAGACCATGCGGTGAGTCAAGACGCTACAGGGCGCAGTGAGATCACGTTCGTCTTCAGGCACACCTGCGATCTGCCTCCTCCGTGTGCGAGGGTAAGACGTGGTTCTCTGGCGGCCGCCCCTGCGCCGGCGCGTGGCCTCAGGGGCATGGCTCCAGAACCAACGGATGTCGCTACTTGGCCATGAGAGCTGAGCAAGTCGAGGATGTGCAGCGCATTCATCCAGCCACGCACGCATTCATCGAGGTCTTTCGCGGAGCAGAAGAGCTCACCGATCACCGGCGCCACGAACTCCGACTGCAGCCTCCCACACTTCGAGCCGCCTTAAGGCTCGTTTGTTTATAACCCTGGGCGTTCAGCATGACAGACACCGCTGCAGTCATGAGGCGCATGCGCACACAGATGTCATGCCCGCTTGGGTCGTGCTATTGTTCACCAAGACCACACATTAGCGCAGGGGTACGGCATGCGTGCCTAGATCTGACCATTGACCTCGTCTACTCGGAATATCTCCTTAAACCGTCCGCGTGCAGGAGTGAGCTCTTCGAGGGACAGCCTGGGCAGTACTGACAGTCCAATGCTCAGGGGACCAACGGCTTAGCGGCACCACAGCGGACCGCATACGCACAGCTCAACCGCCCAACAAGGTATCAAACCTGAGAAGTCCAGTCTTCCAATGCCTCAGCAGCTCACCTGACTCGGCGTCGACCGCGTCGAGCCCTTGAAGCCCAAAGCTACTTAAGGGTCCTTCCCCCTTCCCATCGTTCTTCCCTTGTCTTCCTCTCTTGACTCCATCTACTCTTATTCTCCTCCATCTGCACCATCAAGCTGGACCTCAATCACACAATGGCCATCCATGCGGCGGGCAACACTTATTCCCCTCAGCAACTCGTGAGAAGCAATGCCGTCTGCTATACTGACACCCGAGTCGTTTCACGATCTACCAACTCGGCCGTTCTCCCGGGAATCGACCTTTCTGGCCTCTCCGCTTTACGAAACAAGCTCGAGGCACTCACTTCTGCTTAGACGAGCCGGAAGTGCGTGCCTAAGCAGCAGGCTGGGCGGAACCGGAAGGACTGGGAGGACGTCGAGAGTTTCCTGCGTGGTCAGCTACCCGGCTTCCAGTGGGAGCAGGCCTTGCCCGAGCCGTCGATCCACCGCGTCGTTTCCGGCTTCTCACACCGGAACACCAAGTTCGTCGATTTAATCGTGCCGAAGCTCAAGACGGTGGAGGTACAGCAGCGTCTGAAGAAACTCATCAAGAAGGTTCGCCGCCGCCGCTCGAAGGCCCCCGAGCTCGTGACGAACAACGACAACGTCTGCACCTTGTCATTCGCTGCGACTACGTCAACGCGAGACATTGCCAGACTAGTCGCTGTCGTGATACTGCGGTACCTCTACTTCTGCGGGCGCATGTGGGTGGTGACGATGCGCGACTTCGGGTCCGCCTGGCTCGACCCGGTAGCCGTCTACCTGCACCTCGTCGAAGCCGTTCTCGAGCAGAATTATGTTCGATTCTTTGACGACGACGGCAAGACCACGCTCCTGGGGACGGTGGACCTGATCTCTGGTCTGCCGCTCACCCACGGCAGTCTTGCTGGGAGCTCGGGCAAGGTCACCTACCTCGCCCACGAACAGCACGGCCTCCGTGCCTCGCTGTTCCGTGGTGATGAGACGGACGATGACCTGTACGGCAACCACGGTCATGAAGCGTTCGCCGTCAACGTCACGCGTGGTTCCTGGCGATACCCCACTCTGGTGGCGCACATTCGCAGCCGCCAGGAGCCTCTTCAGAAGCTCGCCGACTCCCTCGCCAAGGTCGGAATCCTTCCCAAGGTTACGCTCCCAGAGTTTCAACCGTCGAAGCAGATGCGCGAACTCTGGATGAATAACCGCGTCGACCCTCTGGAAGCGGTCTCCCGTGATCCCGCTCTCCCAGAGCGCCTGTGCCGAGGTCTTGAAGCCGCGCGCAGGGAGGTGAAGGAGCTCGCCGATGCTCGCCGAAGACAGCAGGCTGAGGCAGCGGAGCAGGCAAACGCCAATGGTCGCCGCCTGATGTCAGGAGCGTGCGACACCTGCGCCACCGCTCTTCGCATGGACGGAATCTGCGCATCTTGCAAGTCAGATGCCAGGCGGCTGGATAGATATGCCGAACGCGCATCAAGTCGTCAGTCCGTCCGACCCGGGCTGTCCGGTCAAGTTAACGTGGGCTTCGGCATCGGAGTCTCTGCACCGGCTTCTGAGACTTACTTCTCCTTTACGTGCTGCCGATTCCATCGACAACGCGAACGAGGGTGGTCAGAGGGAGACGCGGACTCACCTGTGTGCGGTTCCTGCGTTTCCCAAGCGCGCGAGTGCCGAATTTCAAAGCAGGCACACCTGCTGCGAGTGCGGCGTAAAGCGGAGTCGAGTCTGGTGCACAGGACCGGTTCCAGGCGCGATGTTGTGCGGGCAATGCTGGGGACGACAGTTTGTTTGTCCTTTCTGCTCATCGGAGGACTCGGCTTGGTGGTACCTCATCGACGGACAGGACAGCTCTGTCCGCTGTTGCCGGACCTGTCACCAGAACCAGGCACAAGGCGGGTCTGGCTACCGACTGCTGGAGGGCTTGTGTCTGTATCCAGACTGCGACACGACATACAACGTTTGGAGGCCATGGCCTGGTCGCAAGAAAGCAGGCCGAGTCTGTGCGAGGCACAATGCCTCCTTGCGTCGCGACACCAACGACTGCACGCGCTTGACTGCCGTGCTGGACGAGATCCTCCGTTCCCTTCCTCATCGTTCAGCGACCCCACTTCTTCTCAAGCGCGAGATCGCCAAGCTTGTTGACACGCGAGACATCACCGCTAGGGCCAGGTCTGGCACGCGCCGTTACAACAAGCGCCCAACCAACCCCAAGATCGACAAGACTCGGCGGTCTGCTTGGCCGGTGCCTGCAGCGTGCCTGTTTCCAGCTGCGACAAGCCTGGCCAGGCCGGTTTCTTCACAGATCACCCGATAAGCGCCACCAAATCGACGCCGAGGGCCCAGCTCGCCACAGTACGGGCAACACTGATCGAACGAACTGTATACACAACTCTGCCAAGTTTGCGATGCTCGAAACTTCAAGAGACATTACGGATCTCGCTATTTTCATGACGGAAATGATACCTGACGTAGACGTTTCTGGGCTCGCCGCCTTGCGTAACAAAGTCAGTGCCTTGAACTCCGCCTCGATGAACCGCACCGCCGTCCCCCAAGAAGGCAACCAGCTGTTCGCAACCCTGCTCGCGCACCTGCTCTCGTTTCTTGATTCGACAAACCCAAGCCTCGACTGAAAGTTTCCGCTCCCCAAACCTTCGGTCGAGGGGGTGATCAAGTCGTTCCCCTCAGCAGCGCAGGATCACACCGACCTAGTCGCGGCCAGGCTTAGGTCTGAGGGAGTTAGAACCAAAGTCTCAGCTCTGTGCTCCGCGACTCGTCGGCGTCGCACCCAAACTCCCGAGCTCGTGTTGAACAGTGACGGACTATGTGTCCTTATGTTCGACCACCTCGCCACAACGCGTCAACTAGCATGACTCGTTGCGGGGATAGGTCTCCGCTGGCTCTTGTCTTGCGACCGCATCTGGGTCATCACATTCAGCGACAACTTCGGCAGTGATTGGCTTGACCCTGTTTCTGTATTCCTCCACCTCGTGCAAGTGAATTAGTTCTCGAACAGGGCTATCAACGCGCTTGGTTCCCCGACGGCTCGTCCTCCCTCATCGGCACCATCGACCCCAAGTCAAGCCTCCCGCACGACTACAGCGGCAGAACAGGGGGTTCTGGCAGGCCCACGTCCTTGGCGCACGGGCACCACAGGCATTCCCCAGCTCGACCCTGCGGCTGCCGCCGCCCGTGCCGCCGTTCCTCGCGCTGCCACTCCTCTGGCCGCTCATGCCGAACCCGCGCTTGCCGGCGAGCTGGGCATTCCCCAGCTCGACCCTGCCGCTGCCGCCGCCCGTGCCGCCGTTCCTCGCGCTGCCGGTCATGTCGCTGCTCCTGCCACCCTCGGCGCGCCTGCCCGTCTTGCCAGCCCGGCTGTCCTTCCTGTCAACTTCCAAGAGCCCGGCAGCCACATTGACAACCCGATCGTGATAGACGTTGCGGATTTCGGTGTTTGCCGCAGCCGATGACGATGACGTGCACGGGAACCATACACTGGAGCTCTACTCCGTCAATCTTCTCCGGGGCAGCTGGCGGTTTCCAACTCTAGTCACCTATTTCAGGAGTCGCAGACGTGCTCTGCAGCAATTTGCCGACGTTCTCGCTAAGGTGGGCGTCATAGAGCCGGTCAAGCTCCCCGAGTTCGAGCCCTTTGAGCGGATTAAGGCGCTATGGAAGCATAACGCCGTGCACCCTGTCGAGGCCGTTGCACGCGACCTTGGTCTTCCTGGAAGATACGAGGACGGCCTGAAGAAGGCTCGGACTGAGGTCATGTTGCAGGCTCTCAACAGAGGTCGAAAGCAAGCCGTCGCCGACGACGTGGCAGGTACGGAACGAGAACGTCTGTTTCCGGAGCGCTGCAGTACATGCAAGGTGGAAGTGAAAACCTCTAGAGTTTGCGCTCCGTGTCGGCGGGATGCACAGCGCATCGACCGCTACTCGAAGCAGCGACGCTCGCTACGCAAAGCTGAGGAGCCTCTCAAAACACTCAGAACACGGATTCCAGGGCAGCCCATCTAGCGTACACCACGCGATCTGGCGTGTGCCCCGTCCCTCCGACACCTGAAGCCTGGCAACGTCGGCATTGGTGTCTGCTTCACGGCCCAACCCCTCAAAAGCCTCTTCACGTTCACCTGCACGCGCTACGGGCGCGTACGTGAGAAGGACTGGAGCGGGGACCCAAGCAAGCCTGTGTGCCGCTCTTGCACCGGGACAGAGCGTCGACGCACTGCCGACCACAAGGAGCGCTTCGCCTGTTTCCGCTGCGGCGTCAAGAAGTCCTGGGGATAGCGCAGCGGTTCTGTGCCTGGCTCCATGATTGCCATGCATGCCATGGCTGTTGGGCCAGCCAGTTTACCTGCAGCTGTGGGAACACCGAGTCATCAGTGTGGTACCTCGTCGACGGCTGCAGCTCGGACGAGCGATAGTGTGCGAGCTGCCACCGAAAGAGGCAAAGGGTGGCTTCAGGGAGAGCTACCAAGAAGACCCCTGGCTACCAAGAAGACCCCTGGCCTCTGCTCGTATCCCCAGTGCACGGAGACACACGACGAGTGGCACTGGCTCAACGGGCAGTGCAGCTCTGTGCGCATCTGTGATCGGCACCACAGCACGCTCTGCCGTAATCAAGAAGAGCGACAGAGTCTCTCCGACGCTCTGGACCACGTTCTCTCCTACCTTGATGGGATCATCCGACTAGGAGACGGGAGTCCAGGACGGAATCCTGGGACTCCTAGTGGCACCTCGGATCAATTGTTTCACGATTTCAGTGCCTTTCCAGAGTTTATCGACGGCCTTTCGTGGTGTATTCAGTACCTGGACTAGGTGCAGGCTTAAGGTTCGTTGCATTTAAGCCGTTATAAATCACTAAGTAATGCATATCTCCGGCTGGTGTGTAGCTCAGACTGCATGTCAAGTGTAGCGGCCAACCACAGAGTTGGCAGCCACTTTCGGACAAAGCACAGCAATGCTCTGATCACGAAGCTAAGTCTTGGCCAACGAGCTTGCAGTCGCATCGTCGATAGGCGGTAGAGAGGGAAGAGAGAACAGGCATCTGCACATTGCCAGCTATGTATTCGACAAGCGTCTGCACAATGATATACATACGAATTCCGTCGTGCGCGGTAGAATTGATAACAAAAAGCGACCCGCTGCGACCTTCGGCTAAAAACGTCCTGTGCAATTGCCATGTAGAGGGCAGTGCTCGAGGGCACCTGCCGACAGGACGATATGTAATTGATCCATAGACCAGGACATCTATCTCCAGCGGTCTGGATATCCTTGAATATGGCTTTGGGCTTTCCAGTGGAAGCATCAGTTTGCGAGACAGACGTGAATTTTACTGCGAGCAGAGAGCGGCTGCGACATCACCTGATGTCAGCGTCGCGGACTCACTTGCGTGGCTTCCAGTTGTGTTTGATGCCCTTGGCTTTGTCTTGACTGCAGCCGCGAAGGCGTCCTTGAGCGAGCCAACGGGATCCGCTTCGCAAACTTCAACAAGACAGCGGACCATAGCCTGTTTGACATCATGGTTCGACTTCCTTGAGATGAACGAATGATGAGGGCCGCATAGGCCGCCCACCCTGGTAACAACAGGGAACCCGTTCGTCAGCTTCGTCGAGTCGCATTGAGGAAACAGGCAGACGCCGGGGACGCCAAACCTCGACGTAACGGCGCGCGGGTCGAAGGAGTCGTCCGTCGGCCGTTTGTCGTACACGCGAGTCGCCGAGGAGGCGCTGGCCTGCACTCCCTGCGCTGCGACGAGGCGGGCGAGCTCCTCCTTGATGTCGGCCGGCTTTGCGTCGGTGGCTGCGGCAGCCACGGCCTTCTGGACAAGGCCGTGAGCCTCTTGTGCTCGTCGCCATTGGTCGGGCGGTGCAATGTGCTGTGATGGCGCATACAGACTCTGCCGACGCCGTCCCTGTCGCGCCACCACCGCCAGACTCCCCAGGTCGTTGTGCACCCCGGGTACAGGCAGGTGCCAGCTCTCTTGCGGTCCGTCCAGGCTGCGCCGCCTCGGAGACGCCTCCGGTAACAGTTGTCGCACTCGCGCTCGTCGCTGGTCGCTCGATTGACGTAGAACCAGAAGGACGACTTGACTCCGATCAGGCCGCAGTGGCAGACAAACTGCGAGGTCCAGCATGGCAAGCAGATCATGGCGGCCCAAACGGGACCCTTGCGCCACTCCCTGCACTTGTCGATGCCACACTGGTAGCAGACAGGCCGACGCTGGAACTCATCGCTGTTCCGTCGCTCGACATGGACACAGATGTCGCAGATCGAGGCGTCGGCAGTGCCCTCGGCCCAGCCTTTCTCACGCACTCGTCGGTAGCGAGCGCACTCGAAGCTGAAGAAGGTCTCCTGCAACTCAGCCGCAGCCTGGATGCCGTAGCCCACATTGAGTTCGTCCGGCAGACGAGGCACGATTGCCCTAGGCTCAGCGGCTCGCACGATTGGCTTGGCGTTGCCCACGTAGCCGAGCTCCTTCGCCTTGCGCAGCGCTTGCTCGAACCGTTGGAGGTGCTTGCGCTGTCCCTCGAGGCGCTTGGCATCGCGGCGGCATGCCACACATGTCCCATGGCTCAACAGGGCGATGCCGCAGGTGTCGCACCTACCGGCCATGAGGTGGCGGCCCTGAGCCTTGGCCGTCTTGTCGGCGTCGGCTTGTTGCTGGCGGCGAGCGGCCGCTGCGTTCTTGACCTCCTGCTCAGCAGAATTGAGGCCCTCCTTCATCCGCTGAGGCAGGGACGGGTCACGAGCGACGGCATCGAGCGGGTCGACGTGGTTGTGACGCCACATCGCCTCCATCTGCTTGGTCGGCTCAAAGTCCGGAAGTTGTACCTTCTGGAGGACGCCAACAGGCGCGAGCTTGTCGGCGAGCTTTTGCAGCGCCGGCTGCCGGCTCGAGAGGTGAGCCCACATGGTTGGAAAGGGCCATGAACCTCGGGTGAGGTTGACTGGGAAGGACTCGTGCCCGTGGTTGCCGAACGAGTCGTCATCATCGTCGCCATTGTACATGGACGCGGGAAGGCCGTGCTGCTCGTGCGCAAGATAGGTCACTTTGCCCGAGCTTCCGGACAGCCCCCCGCGAATGTGCGGAAGCCCCGAGATCAGGTCGACGGTGCCGAGGAGCTCAGGCTTCCCATCTTTGTCTCGGAAGCGCACGTACCCCGCCACGACGACGGATTCCACGAGGTGCATGAACACGGCGATGGGGTCGAGCCATGCCGAGCTGAAGTCGCGCTTGGCGAGGACCCAGAGCTTCCCGCAGAGCAGCAAGTAACGCAACACTACGCGAGACACCAGTGTCGCGAGCTCGCGCGTCGTGGTCTCGCTGCCGTATACAAGAGTGCAGACACTGTCGGCGTTGTAGACGAGCTCGACTGCCTTCTTGTCGCGCTTGCTGAGGCGCTGGCGGACCTTCTTGACGAGCCGCTTCACCCGCCACTTGACGGCATCGGACTTCAGCTTCTCCTCGATGGACTCGATGAGCTCGATGTCACGGTCCGAGTAGGACGCGATGACGCGCTCGATGGACGACTCGGGGAGCGCGGCGCGCCAGCCGAATCCGGGGTTGCTCCCGTCCAAGAAGAGGTCACCGGCCTCCTTCTCGGCGAGGTACCGCCGCAGCCCCTTGCTGAACACAGACCGGCGAGACACCGAAGCTGACGTCATCGCCTCAAGCCGGTTGATGAAGGCGGCGAGGCCGGAGATGTCGACCTCGGGACACATGGCCTGCAGGTCGATGAGATCCCGGATGATCCTCGGCATACCCTTCTTGGCCATGTTGTCGATGACCGTAGTCATGTCGACGTTGTCGCGGCTGTGGCGTGCCGGACCACCCGAGTCGAGCTGCTCGCGCTTGTCCGGGGACGGGTGCAGAGCGCGGGCTCGGCTGATGACGTTGACGACGCGCTGGACTGCCTTGGGGATGGGGCTGGTGTCGTCGACGTAGAGGTCCGACTTCCACCCGAAGGCGTCCTTGCCTTGAGCCACTTGCTTCAGCTAGGCCTCCAGCGTCTTCAGCGGGACGGCCGAGTAATCGACGACCTTGTTGCCAGCGTCGCAAAGCTAAGAGGTCAGCTTTCGTTGCTACAAGCTACTCACGTCACTCAGACGAGCTCGCTTTTTCAGCGCCGTGCGTCCCAGCCTCGCATCGAGCTTGTCGTCCATCTCGTCGCAGGCTCGGAGACGGTCCTCCAGAGACGCAAGGGTCTGGATGACGGTCGCTGCAGCCTTGATGGTGTCCTCGATGTCGAGCCTAGCGGCCTCGCTCCCGTCGTCGAGCCACAGCTCGTCGTCGTCGGAGCCGTTTTCGCTCTCATCGTCGGAGCCGCCATCGGCGGCGAGCTCCTCAAGGAAGTCGTCGCCGTCGCTGTCACTGGAGGAAGCTCGCGCCCTCCCCTTGCCCTTGGCAATCTGAGAGCTCGTCGCTGCTAAAGTCAGCATACACCTCGGTGGAAAAGATGTAAACGTACCCTTCTTGCGAAGCTTGAACGAGGCGTTTCGGGCGCTACCATGGCCGTGGCAAGCGTGTTGTTCCTGAGGAAGGCCGTGGATGAGTCGCAGTGGCAACAACGGGGTGACCTGCAGCCAAACTCTTGGACTGTAGGTTGACTTGATGCAAGATCAGACTGCGAGCGATGGAGAGGTGCAGAGGGGAGTGAGATTAAGTGAGAAGAGACATCCAGTGGCAAGTGGTTAGTGGACACTATGAGGGGAGTTGGGGAGGGAAGATACAAAGGAAGAGTTGAGTCAGCTTCTCGTTATATCATCTCGCGGCGTGTGAAGTGAGTGCCCTGCCGTGCGCATGTGAGCTGAGGGGCGCGCGAGAAGGTCAAATGTCAGACATGTAGACAGGGAGAACACTTAGCGCAAGGGTTCGGGCGGAACACCAGAGGCCAGAGACGGCCGACGACAATCGGCAGGGCGCTCTCATCAACGCAGGTTGCGCCCTCTAGCTCGCGGCGATCGCGACAAGGCGCTGCGCAGTGCAGAACCGCAACGGGTTAGCTAATCAGTTGTCCCAGTCATTGAGTAGGCTTGAAGCGAGTCTGGAATGTCTTGTACGGCGACACGAAGTCACCTAGCGGGACTGTGGACCTTCGGCATCTCGAACGTGGTGGTGAGAGACTATGCATTGTTGAAGTCGAAGAAAGTGGAGGTGGATGGAGACGGTCGGGGTCGTGCCTGATTCAGAGAAGCGCGCCGCTAAGATCGGCGATAACGCACAATTCGGTTATAGCATCCACGTGGCATTGGACAGTCGTTGGAAATTTTGCTTCCGTTACGGACTGTCGTTGGGTGGTCCCGTCGGTGGCCGGTGGGAGCGTTGCTACTACGAGTTTGACTGAGAAGTGTGCTGACTTCCATCCATCAAAAAACCACACCGACAAAGTGAGTGACGACGACCCCGACGACGACATCGACACCGCGCGCCGACAGCGACGAGGGAGGAACAGAGATCATCGAGCTTTCGGACGGCATGGACTCGGAGCCTGCGAGGCAAATTTTTGGCGTAATAGCGACATTTCGAGTTCGGTTTCGACAACTCTGCAGGATGGAGGATTGAGGTTCTGGGAGCTGGGGACGGGACATGCGTGCTGGAATGCGTTGGATTGGAGTGTAGAAGTCTGCTGTGGCAGAAGTTTGGACCGAAGCGGCTGGCTCGTGCGACGATCTCTGTTTCGACCTGTCAACTGTCGACCGTTGCGTCTGCGTCTTGTCTCCCCTTCGACAACAACTAACGCCAGATGCCTACCCGTTTCTCGAAGACGCGCAAGCACAGGGGTCACGTCTCGGCCGGTTACGGTTAGTTCACTGCGGAATGTGCGCGACAGGAGAGGGTCGCTGACTTTGAAGGTCGTATCGGCAAGCACCGCAAGAGCCCCGGTGGTCGTGGTATGGCCGGTGGTCAGCACCACCACCGCACCAACATTGACAAGTACCACCCAGGCAAGTCGGATTTTTGGACGTTCTGAGCGCTTTCTGGAGGTCTGGGAGGTGTTGTTGAGTAGAGATGGTCGTGGAAAGTGGTTTGGGTGGAGGAGTGTGGCACCACCCTACGGTGCCACACCTGTCTCACCATATGACCCTTCTTGTCTCCCAGAAGCTTTGGAACGTCCAGAATACTCCTCCAGTTCATGCGCTGACTATCTACAGGCTATTTTGGCAAAGTTGGTATGCGTCACTTCCACCTCCTCCGCAACCACTACTACCGCCCCACGATCAACATCGACAAGCTGATCGCTCTTCCTGAGGCCAAGGTCGACGCCCCTGCCGGCTCCGTCCCCGTCATTGACCTCGTCAACGGCTCTGCCCACGCCTTCAAGCTCCTCGGCAAGGGTGCCATCAACCAGCCCTTCATCGTCAAGACCCGCTTCGTCTCCAAGCAGGCTGAGGAGAAGATCAAGGCTGCCGGTGGTGTCGTCAAGCTCGTCGCCTAAGCGTCTCACATTAGACCTTTGTGCAACGATTTATGGTTTCATGCCGAGAGGGGATGTTGCGTTAATTGATGCAACGTGTACATAGCATTTTGAATCGAGACGTTGCAGAGGTTTCGTCGGTGTGGGATTGATTGGGAGCTCGAAGGTGGATTGGAAACTAATGACTGACGCAGGTGGGAGCCGAAGAAATGACGGAATGAACAGGGATAGCATGGGCAAGCAATCCGGAAAGCGGCTGGTGTGCGCTTGGTGACAGCACGGTGTTCATTCACGAAGGGACGAGCGATCCGACGACAAGGGCTACGACCAAACCACTCCTAACAAGCTGGGTACAGGCGACGATCGAAAACTTGGAGTGCCACGAACAGCCGTCGGCTACACGGACGGACGTGGACCGATCG
Organism: Trichosporon asahii var. asahii CBS 2479; assembly: GCF_000293215.1. NCBI lineage: Eukaryota > Fungi > Basidiomycota > Tremellomycetes > Trichosporonales > Trichosporonaceae > Trichosporon > Trichosporon asahii. The sequence continues at coordinate 61,101 of NW_014040914.1, forward strand.
GCGAGGCGATAAACACGCTCTACAGGCAGCTGCTAGCGTTCAAGGCCGTTGAGGCACTACGTCTACATCATGGCACACTGGCATATCACTAGATGTACATAAGGGTTACACACATATCTACAAGGCGCTAAGGAAGCTGGCGTCGCCGCTGAGGTCGACTTCCTCTGCGTCCGGTTCGCCATCGCGCCTGCGTTTGCGGGGGACGGGCGTTGCCGCACCCCCGGGAACTTCGCTCATCATGCGCTTGGCCTGCTTGCGGGCGCGGACGGAGCTTCCGGGGCTCGGGCCATGGGCGGGCCCGACCTCAAGTCCGAGAGGGATCAGGGGGTGGGCCTGAGAGTGCGGGATCGGTGCTGCGGGAGAAGTCGAGGCGCTCGGCGTCGCGAACGGGTTCATCAGGCTACCGCTAGCAAGCGCGACGATGCTCTCAAGACCGCGTGCAGACATGAAGTCAGCCGATGAGAGGTCGAAAGACCCGTCTGCGTCCGCAGCGGCCGCGGCCACCGCGCTCACCCCAGCCTCATCAAGAACGACATTGTCATCACGGGCCAGGACGTCCTGGACTTCTTGCGGGGAGAGGCGAGTGACCTGGGCCGCGTCGCGCGACGCTTTGACGCGCGGCTTGAGGTGGAAGAACGCGTTCGCGTTCATGACGTCAGGCAAGTTGGGTAGCAGGCGGTCCTCCTCGGCGACGGGCGGGTTGTCATACAGGCCCTGCGCCCAGTCGGGGAACTGCTCCTGCACCTTCTCGTCGACATGGAAGCGGAAAAGCACGATGCCGCCAGCGCCGGCGACAGGCATCCCGTTCTGGTCCTTCGGGCGCAGCAACGGCAGCTGCGATCGGTCCCAGAGCTCGGGAGGCAGGTGGAAAGTCGGCGCAGGCTGCTTGGGCCGTCCCTTTCGGCGCATGCGTGACGTCTGGTCAAACGCATATGTGTCGAGAATGTTCAGCAGCGAGCGAGCCTGCTCAGACAGCCAAAACTGATCCACGACCTCGTGCGCCTCCGATGCACGTGTGCCACACTGCAGCTTGCGGTACGCATGCCACTCGTCCTCAGTGTACTCGCGCTTCGGATCGGGACGCTCGTTCGTCTGAGAGGCAAAATCGATTGTGAGGAGTGTGCGGTATAACGCGCGGAGTTTGCAGAGATTGAGCGGCGATGTATCGAACGCGGCTGAGCGACGGGCGAGCAGACTCTGCTGGCGGCGATACTGGTTCTGCTTGCGTCGTGTGATCTCGTCCTTGTGCACTTCGCCACGCTCGCGAGTTAGCTGCTCGTCGTAGCGCTTGCCGAGACGGGTCCAATACGTGTGGATTGCCTTGACAATCTGATCATCGTCGACCTCCGGCTCGGCCGCCGCGTAGGTGTCGGCCCACGCTTTCTTCACGTCGGCAGTAACAGCGTCGATAAACGGCCGGACCGAGGCGCTGGACACGTCTGCACGGAAATCGGGGCGGTACTCGTCAACGCCGTTCAAGCTAGCGTCGGCTGTTGGCGGAATGCTGTTCGGGTCGGGGAGGTCCTTCGTACCCTTGCACTCAAATGAAGAAACGGGGTACTCAACACCAACACGACGGTTCGCCATCTTGTGCACGAGGTGCTCGAGCTTCATACTCCTGCGCTTACGTCCCAGCCGCTTCTCCTCATCCATGAATGGTGTGGCGCTGCCCGAGTCACGCAGCCGGCTGTCGTCCGTCGCATCGTCTAGTGTCGCCGGCTTCATCGCCATGCGCGAACGACGCGAAGGAGCACTGCTAGATGATGCCATGGCGGACGAAGTGCTAACAAGAGCGTCGTAACGTGCCTTGAGCGCATCATACTCCGACCGAGGGACATAAGAGATCGCAAGCGCCGGGTCGATTGTCGGAGGACCACGTCCTTGGATCGAGTCGATCAGGTTCTTGACCAGTTCAGTCTGGCGACGGTTGCTGTCCGCGAGAACCTTGAAACTTCCCATCAGGCCTTGCAGAATCGCGGGGGCATTCATGTTGTCGATGATCGTCTGATTTGCCGAGCTGAGCTGCTGCAGAGCGGCAACAGCCTTGTCCATGCTCTGCACCTGGACCTGGGAAGCGGGTACCAGTGTCGGGGGCTGAACGTCGTTCTCATTCAGCTGCGCTGATGCCGCAATCGCCGCGGTCTCCTCCTCGCCATGTGAGCCTGAGATGGCTGCACGGAGAGCCTCGAGGGCGGCCTCCTCCTCATGGTGGTCGTTGTGGTCGTCCACTAAGGGGAAGGGAACGTCATCATTAGAGATGGGAAGGAAGGAGGAGTCGAGGGCAGTCTGTGGTGCCGTGGTATTGGTGGGAGTCGCGGGAGACATCGTTCCCCTCGTTCACCTATCGGCCGTTGTTGACAAGTTGGATGCTGTCAATGGGATCGAAGAAAGGCGTGCGAACAACCGTTGCAAGTTAGTTGTGCAGCGAGTGAGCCCTGCCAGATCATCACGGGAGCATTCTCCATGTGGGCACAACCACCACCAATTGGTTTAGCATTCCCACGCTTGTCACTCTGAGACTGAGCAGGCGCCAACAATCAGCCCTTTCAGGCATGTCTCCCACGATGGCCGCCTTGCAATGTGAATGTGATACTTATCAAGCCGTTGGAGGACGCCTTCGCTAGATTCATGCTTTCCCACGGGCGCTCACTCACCACCAGCCCACCTGCCCAAGTCTCAGCCCTCGCTTCAAAGGGACACATGGTCTGACAAATTATGCATAGCAGGCTTGATTCTACACTTAGCGCCATAACTGATGACTATGAGATGCTACAGGAAAAAGTATTGTTTGCACTGCTGCACGTATTTATTCGTACAGGACGTCAAGGAATGTCTTTGCGAATTCGTCCACAATAGCAGGCCCCACGCTCGTCTGGCCAATGCCGTACAGGGCAACAAGGTCGCCGCTGTCCTTACCCGGGTTCTCCTTCTCCTCCTTCAAGCACTCAGCCAGGTCGTCCAGCAGCTTGTCAACGCTCATGGCCGACAGACGCGTGAAGGCCATGTGCAGACCAGCAGGCCGCGAGAGGGCGTTAAGGTGCCAGCCGCGCTTGCCCATGCGGTCGCCAATGCTATAGATGTTGACAGTGTCCGACTTGATCGCGACAACCGACAGCTGGGGGTCGCCCATGATCTCAAAGTCGAGCGGGAAGCGTCTCCTGATCTCGTCCTTGAAGTGGCGAGCGGCCCCAATGATCTGCTTAGCGGACTCCAGGTAGCCCTCTCGTCCGACGTGGTTCAGCACAGCCCAAGCTCCGGCGATAACGGAGCCCGGACGGGAACCAGCCATGGATGGCGACGCGTAAACTCCACCCACCCAGTCGGTCATGGAGTAGTACTGGTAGCGACGAAGCTCCCTGGACCGGTACATGATAACGGATGTACCTGAAACGTTAGCTGGGCCAAGGCACTGATCGACTCACCCTTGGGACAGAAGGCATACTTGTGGGTGTCGCACGAGATGGCGGTAACACCCGGGAGCTCAAAGTCAAACTTGGGGATCTTGTCCCCGTAGCCGGCCTCCTTGGAGAAAGCAACAATGAAGGAGCCGAGACAGCAGTCAACGTGGAGACCGATCTTGTAACGCTGGGCGAGCGCAGAGAGCTCAGGAATGGGGTCGATCGCACCGTCGGGGAAGTTGGGCGCCGATCCGACAATCATGATAGTGTTCGGGTTGATGAAGCGCTTCATGCGCTTGACATCAGCCTGGCGCGTCGTCGGGTTGACAGGCACGACATGCAGCTTAATCTTGAAGTACTGCGATGCCTTCCAGAATGCAGCGTGTGCGGTCTCGGGGATGACCCTGCCAGTCAGTTCTGATCATCATTTTCGTCACTCACATCTCCGGCTCCTTGATACCCTTGACGGCACGAGCCCAGTCGCGATGCGTCTTGCACGACATGAGGATGGACTCGGTTCCACCGGCAGTCGTGGTGCCTGCACCGTCCTTGCCGTGGAAGAGGCCGAGGACCATCTCGACCATCTCAGCCTCCATCTTCCGGACGCCAGGGAAAACATCCGGGTGGAGGGGATTGGAGACGACATAGTGCGCCATGGCCTCACTGATCACGGTGTTGAGATCCTCGCCACCCTGATGGCATCAGCGACGTCACCGGCCGAAATTTCAATACGTACGTGGTAAACAGCGCCCGAGACGCGTCCCTTCTCGACATCTCCGCGGTTAAGCTTGTCCATGTTGGTCCACTCCTTCCGGAGCCATTCGATGTCGCGACCATTAGCCGGGAGCTCGCGGCAGATGGTGAGATCGACACCCTCGGGGAATTCTCGGGGAGCAAGCTTCTGAACGAGCTGCTTGCGGACTTCGCCGAGCTGCTCCTTGATCTGCCTCTGCGACGAGGGAAGACTGAGAGCGAGACGGACAACAAACTAGCGGTCAGTCGTACATCCATGTGCTGGAAATCGTGTGCTGAGGCCACACGGGGAGTGTGGCACGTTCACTGGAATCCTGGCTCCATGCGCGTTTTGGTTGCTCAGACGCTCCAGAGGACCGAGCAGCAGCACAGCTAAGGACTCACGTTCTTGAGGGCGATGTATCCCTGCTCAGCGGTACCGAGGATACCGTAGGCATATACGTGGCGGGATGCCTTCACGAGGAACTTGAGGAGGATGAGGAGGCGGAGGATGCTGGCCAGCTGTCCGAGACGCTGGAGGGTGAGTTTGGTTTTGGGACTGGGCGGTCCCACGCTGAGGTTTGACCAAGCGACCATGCTGGCAAACCGAGGTGTTGTAAAATGAGTGTGTGATTGAGTCGGATGGGGGGTTGCGGTTCTCGCGCGCGAAGTCCCAGTATTTATGAGAGTGTGGAGAGCCGGAGCCCAACCCCTGCCGGGCTCCCCTGTCCGGCCATGGAACACAGGGAAAATGTCAGTGTGGTGACGGAATCGAGCCGTTGACCGCGTGCACGTGACACCTTCGGCTTCCTCCGGACGGGCGACCTGCACATCTCCGCCACCACGCCAAAACCCACGCGCGGGCTGGTTGAGTCACCATGCGTCACCTGGGCCACAGTCCTCTCAGAGCCGTGACTGGCGAAAGACTGGAGGCGTCGACGGACAGAAGACAGCGTCGACCTCTGCACCCACACTTTTGCCCACTTCTCCTCGAGCAGCACCAATCCCAGCATGCCTGAGCTTCCAGGTGCGTTACCGCAGCAAAACGGAGTTCTGACCACCTCCCCAGAAGTCGAACGCGCCCGTCGGTTAATTGCCGAAACTTGCACCGGGTACACCATTGGCAAAGCTGAGACGTACGAAGATACCATCGTGTACGACGGTGCGAGTCATGACGAGTTTGTGAGTCGAGGCGGACATTGGTGTGGCGCTGACAGGCGCAGGCAAAGGAGATCGAAGGACGCACGATAACAGGATGTGAACGCAAGGGAAAGCAGTTCGTCGCACACATTCAATCTGGAAGCTAATTTCAAGATTCTGGATTACTCTTTCCGGCGAAGGCAGATTCCCAGTTATGCACTTCGGCATGACAGGAATGATCCAGGTTTGTGGGTCAAGCTGGCAGGCTAGCTGACGTTCAAGTTGAAAGGCCAAGAACCCACCTGGTATAGAAGAAAAGTTAATCTCGGCGAAGGAGTAGATGGCGCCCTTCTCTGGCCGCCCAAGGTACGTGCTTGCAAAGTGCTCACGGCTGACAGCAGTACTGCAAGTTGTATGTGCTGATGGACTGACGGAATGTTGACCCACAGTGTGCTCAAGTTGACGCCACCGGATGTTGCTGGGGAAGCTCGTGAACTGGCATTCCTGGACCCTCGCCGCCTCGGGCGATTGCGCCTCGTCCCTGACCCGGTGCTCTCGCATCCCCCACTCAGCTTACTTGGATTTGACCCGGTGCTCAGCCATCCCTCACTGGACGAGTTCAAAGGCTTGCTGGAGAACAAGCGGGGCACCGTCAAGGGTTTGATCATGGATCAGGCCTTCAGTGCCGGAGTCGGGAACTGGGTGGCCGACGAGTGCGTACCACGTATCGTGCTCGCTGACTGGCAGAGTCCTCTACCAAGCGCACATCCACCCGCAGCACCCGATTCAGGATCTCGAAGAAGCGCAGGTGGTTGAACTGCATCGGTTGTTGCGCGATGTCCCCATGAAGGCATGCGAGGTTAATGCAGACTCTGCCTTGTTCCCCACCAACTGGCTTTTCAAGTGGCGCTGGGGCAAGGGGGCGAAGAAGAAGAAGAAGGCCGTCTCTTCAACCAACGGCGATGTCAAGGTGGAGCAGCCTGCATTCCTGGCACTGGTAGGGAACATTGTTACGATCGTAACTGACGTCGAGCCCGATGGCAGTCCGGCGACGATCACGTTCGTCACTGTGGGTGGTCGCACCAGCGCAGTCGTCACCGAGCTCCAAAAGATGCCGAGCAAGAAGGCCGCCGCCGCCAAGCGCAAGCGGAATGCAACGGATGCGAGCGACACTGAGACCGACGAACCACCTAAGCAGCGTCGTCCTCGGCCAAAGGTCAAGAGGAAGGTTGTTAGGGTGAAGAAGGTATGTTTCAAAGAGGTTGCTGTCTAACCACAGGAATCTTCGGCCAGCGCGCTTAGCTCCCTCAGTGACGAGGAAGTACTCCCTGTCAAGCGTACAACTCGGACTCGTGGTCGTAAGCGAGCCGCTTGAAGAGTGGCGGTACGATCGCCATCAGCCTAGGCAGCATTATACTGTCGGCTATGCGGGGGCAGTGTCGGTGAGCGCGACAATTCGCTCGCAGCCACCGCCGCCCTGCCGAACACGTCCCATTGTAATCCGTGCAACAACAATACTCGCTCGATAATCACCTGTTGCTACCTTGTCCCCATGCATTGTCTGTATCAACACCGCTGACAGCGAAGTTACTGACACCGGTGCATGATGTGAAGGGGAGTCCCCACGCGGGGAGTCTATATAACCCTCTGGGTCGCTTGGATGCCAGCCCACAAGCGACAGCAGCCTCGGCATGTCTGCCCGTTCTTGGAGTGTAGGTCTCAGTCTCGTGAGTGCTGCAGGTGACTGACCGCTGACAGTAGGTCTCGACCGGGTTATTCTCGCGCGAGAGGTGGGGCGATGAACTTCGTCCTTATCGCGGGGCTCGGCGAGAGTCTGTCGCATGCCGAGACATGTTCTGCACCCGCTGTCCGCCCACGTCTACTTGCGCCAGCACTCTGTTCGCCGACTTCCCACAGGTCGCGAGCTCAGAGCTGGCCGTTTCGAGGGGCGATGAGCACGATCCCATTAGGCAATTTCCTCTCACAACGCATACGGAGATGTGGAGTCAGGTTCTGGAGCTGCTGGATCCCTTCAGGTCGGAGGCCGCTCCATCCCCGGTTGACACGCAGTCTGCTGCCCGTCCCTCATTCCCTCCTATTCAACCAACGTTGCCGAAGAAGGGCGTTGAGGTGCAGGTCTATCCTTCTCCTTCCAAACCTATGTCGCCCAGGCGTCTCCTGTCACGCCTTCCTCTGGTTCAGACACCCACCAGGTTTACCAGTCTCTTCTGGCGTCACTACAACGAATCGCCCAGATACTACCCCGATCTACCTCTTGTCCAGTCGCCCATCCAAGTTGCCGACCTCGAGCGGCCTGTGACGCCGCTGTCGCTGGAATCGCCGAGCAGCCTCTGGACGGACTCAGACACTCTGTGCCCTTCGCAGAGCTCGGGAGCTGTCGCTTCGTCTAAGTTCCAGACACTGAAGCGCTGGAAGAACAAGAAGAAGGGACGCCGCGGGGGATCGCTGAAGACGATACTTTTGTCGGGAAAGAGGACCTCCTCGCCGCCTGGCCCTCGATGGGTGAAGTCCTTACGGAAGGCTGCCCATTGGATGTCTTCGCGCGAGCGTCGCAAGTCGTCATCGCAGTCCAGGGCCGTCCGAGCTTCTCCTCAGCGCCGAGACGCCATCTGGAGGTCGGCCAGCACCCGAGACTACAGCGTTTACTTCCCTCGCCCCCTCAGCTTGGAGCGCGCCCAGGAGGTGCCCGCCCCTCCGTCTTCGCCCTCATCCGTGTACTCTCAGGAGACTTTCCATTCACTCTTCGACGAGGACCCCAGTGACGACTGTCCCGCCGACGACGAGATGGATATCCTGCTCGACACCGTCTCTGAGATGCCGACCCCACTCGTGCCGAGCCCGTCCACTCCGCCTAAGAGTCGATTGGTTGGGTGGCTGGACGCCGCCTTTCGAGCTATGTGGTGGGAGAATGTCGCCTACGGTCTTGGACGGCTCGCTTTCTGCTCCACACGACTTGCGCTGCGCATCACTCTCCTTGCTGTGCCCCCGCTCGCGGCTTGGGCCGCGTTCCGAGTCAGCGACGCCGCGCTCCGCACTACCTTCCCGCCCTCCTCCTAGGAGAGCTCCCTTTGGGTGTGGCCGGTTGCCCTGGTTCCATAAAACACTGTAGCTCTCCATGCACCTTTCTAAGGTCGCCCGCGGCAGTCTACAAACCACGCATGCGTCACCCTCCCAACCGTGGCGTTCCATTGACAGACATCGAGTACATTGGAAGCGACTCGTTCTGCCATGCGACCTCTTCCTCAATTTGCGGAGACCTTCATCTGTCGGTCTATTGCAGTCGCACGGGGTTTTTGTCAACCTCTCCACCTTCCTTCGCACATGGCGGCAAGTAAGTAGTTCTGTGCGACATTCTTTTCCCGAGCGGTGATCAACCTGCTCCTGGTGTTGTTTTCTACAGTGCCACATCTAGCACGGCCTTCACTTGCGTGGAGCTAATCGCCTCAAGTGACGTGCGTCCGTGTCACAACGTCCAAGCGACTCCGGTTACTTGCTCTAGCCCTTCCGTCCCACTTCTCCGTGCTAAGAACGTCTGAGCTCTACCGAGCTCAAATTTCCACTGACGTATCTCCGCCTATCAGGCAGATGAAAACGCATGGATGGGTGCCTTGCACTTGTGACAGGTTGTGCATGCAGTCCATCGTACTGAGAACATGCCACCAGCACCCGGGCGGCGAAATGTACCTCCGCTGACAATATTGTCACACCTTCACATATGAGCAGGGTGCGATTATCGGTGGAGGCACAGTCTACTTCCACACTCCCCATACTCTACCGACATCATTATAGTGCAAGAGAGGTAACAGAGCATTGGTCGCCTGGCCAAGGGCATATGAGTGCGAAGGAGACGTAGGAGGAGTCAGTGCCGAAAGATTCCGCAGTTCTCCGATCTCAGCAACGCTGGGCATTTCGGCGACCTTCTGTGCCTCGCTCTCAGCCTGCATGCACATCATTTAGCCGATACTCACATGTAGACATTGTTCGAAGTCTGTCTCCTTCCAGAGACTCCATCTCGCGATTCAGACAGCGAGCAGCCTACCACTAGCTCGCCTCAGCGCCACTCGACCAGATTTGCCACGTGGTTGAAATGACTCGGACTCACATTCGAAAGTCGGTCTGTTCGGAAGTGCCCGACCACGACGGTCAACCTCTACGTCTGCCATTACGATCACATCTCTCCACATCGACCGTCAAGATGGTTCGACAGGGCGATAAGAACACCCCAAGCCAGTCTGGTCACACGACCCCGGCGCACGCGAGTGCCAGCCGCCCGGCGACCCGTCCGAGCTCGCCGGCGGGGGACCGCAAGGTCCAACCGCTGACCATTGTCATCAAGCTCGGTGAGTCTGCTCACACGACCGCCGAATGCAAGTGTCGACCGCGTTCATGAGCATAGACTGGCATGGCGGAACACTAGCTGACTTCAGGAACGTCCTCCATTGTTGCGGCCAAGTTCCCATACCCGCCGAGACTTCAGCTTCTGTCCTCGATTGTGGAGACCGTGGTGGGCCTGCGCGCGCTGGGACACAAAGTAGTCCTTGTCTCGTCTGGAGCCATTGGAGTTGGATTACGACACATGGGGCTGAGGGATCGCGGCAAGCAGCTGAGCCGGAAGCAGGCTCTGGCAGCCATCGGACAAGGTCGTCTGATCGCTCTGTGGGACAACCTGTTCGCCCAGCTGGACCAGCCCATCGCTCAGATTCTGTTGACCCGTGCAGACATCAGTGACGTGCGTTACAAACTATTCCGTTTCAGGGCAATGGCTGACCTTGCAGCGCACGCGCTACCTGAACGCGCAGAACACGATGAAGGAGCTCATCACCATGGGCGTTGTCCCGATTGTGAACGAGAACGACACTGTGTCTGTCTCAGTGCGTACTGGGTTCCGCACGCACACTGACGCACCCAGGAAATCAAATTCGGAGACAATGACTCTTTATCCGCCATCACCTCCAACATTGTTCACGCCGACTACCTGTTCCTTCTGACCGATGTGGACTGCATGTACACTGACAACCCGCGAGTCAACCCCGAAGCCAAGGCCGTCAAGGTCGTCCGCAACATCAGCGAGATCCGCAAGGAAGTTTCAACCTCGACGCTGGGAACTTCGCTCGGAACAGGAGGCATGTCGACGAAAATTATCGCTGCGGAGCTGGCCACGGCCGCGGGTGTCACGACCGTGATCATGAACGCTGTGAACGTCAAGGACATTTACGAGGTTGTGCGCGATGGCCCAGGTCCGTCACAGATGCACGAGGACACGACAGACCTGGAGAGCGGACCTCTGTGCACTCGGTTCCTGAGGTACCAGCGCGCTTTGAACGAGTGAGTTGTCCATTTGATTCAGAAACGCTGACAGTCAGCCGCAAGTGGTGGATCACCCATGGCCTGCACGTTGCCGGAACGGTTGTCATCGACGAAGGCGCCTACCGCGCCGTCGGCAAGCGCGAATCCGGTGGACGCCTGCTCCCCGCCGGAGTCGTTCGCGTGGAGGGCCCCTTCGCTTCGCACCAGGGAGTGCGCATCGTCGTTCGTAGGAGGAAGCGCTTCCCTCCGGCCAATCTCCTTCCGACTCCCATCTCCGAGGCCGTCACTCCGGCGCGGATGTCCCCGGAACACGGCCACGACCCGGAATACTTGGCCACGCTGTCGCCGGTTACTCGCGCTCGCGTCCTTGCCAACGTTCACTCCACCACTAGCTCCCCTGACACCAACCCCCTCCCCGGCACTCCCCAGATCCAGCCCACCCTTTCACTGTCATCGTCTGTCGTCTCCCTCGACCCGCTATCAAGGACAGGCCCCTCGTCTCCGGCGATGCGGGCTGTCGCTGATCGTCTCGTGACGACCACGATCAGCGCCAGCTTGTCTGACGGAGAGGGTACGTTCTCGGCGCCCGCTGGTGGCCAGTCTGAGGAATGGGAGGAGATCGAGGTCGGTAAGGGTCTCACCCAGTACAACTCCGTGGAAATGAACCGCATCAAGGGAATGAAGAGGTAAGTTGAGCATCGCCACGGGTCTAGCTAACGCGCAGCTCTCATATCGAGCAGGTCCTCGGCTACAGCGAGTCGGACCATGTTGTGGAGTCCATTGTCCTTCTGTGATCTGGGTAATGGAACTTGAAAAGCAGCCTCTGCCTGTACGCACCGGAATGTAATTTGTGCATAGCTTTTACGTTACTGCTTCTTGGCAAGTTCTCATCTTTGCACCATGCAGCGTGAATGTAGCGAAGCCACACTAGCGATGCTGACCCGTATGCTTGCACTCCATTCGATGGCGGCCGGACGCGTCGAAATGGTAGGGTCAGGGTGATGTGCGGGAGAAAATGCAAAATAAGGCGCGGTTTTATTCCAGCCACCCATATAACTATCATGTCAACAACCAGAGATCAGCGTGCCTGCTGCTGAGACCTCCCTGTCTTCCCTGTTTATTGGTTCGGTCCCTTCGTTATTATCTCTTTACTTCTCCAGCCTCTGCTCGGCGCGGCGGCATCGACTCGTACGTCGCCCTTCAACGACCTCCCTCGCGTGAACGGCGTGCGACCATCGTGCTCGGCAGCGACTCACCCGCGATCGACTGCATCACGCCACTACCATGCCACCCGTGACGCCTAGCAGTCATGCTCGGCGGACGCCGGGGCGCACTCCCGGACGGCGACAGCACAAGGATGACTACCTCAAGTTCAACGCGCGTCCGAAGGAGGTTGGATCGTGAGTCAAGCCCATGGATACTAAGAGCTAACGCCGCAGCCGTACAGGACGTGCTATGCCAACGAATGTCCCGCTTAACGAGGAGGGATTCGAAGACGCAGATGAGTTCTTCCGCTCGTCACCGCAGTCAGGTCCCTCGAGCTCCCGTCACCAGACTCCAGCGGCTAGGCGAAGTGATGGGTCGTCGCCCAGCACCGTCCGAACGAATCGATCACGCCGGTCGCGCATCAGTGACATGGTGGCGGACGAGGATGATGAGGCGTTCGCGGAGAATCTCCTCGCGGACGACGACGACGATGACTTGGGTGGAACGCCGCGGTTACACTTCCCAAGCTCCCCTAGTAGGTGAATCTATGTGACACATCTGACATTCAGATCCTCCGCCGTCCGTGTCTGTCCCCAGAATGCACAGATTACCACCGAAGTCCCCAAGTGTTGGCTTCGATGCGATCCCTTCCCCTTCTATGTCCTTCACGGCTCGGCGCTCCACGATCGGTGTTAACTATCGACCTCTCGAGCCGCGACTGTCACCAACCACGCCTTTACGAAACGAAGTCTCTGGTCTGCATTCACCGCCAGCGTTAGAGGCGGACGAAGACGACATGGGACAGGGCATGGAAGTCGACATCAGTGCTGAGTTCGAGGAGGATGTCGTGGAGGAAGTCTCGTTCGAGCGTCGGACCATCGAGGATGATGGTCCAGGAGAAGCAGAAGAGGAGGAGGAGGAGGAGGAGGAGGAGCAGATCAACGAGCCGAAAACGCCGCAGGCCACCAACTTTGGCAAGGTTCGAGATCCCGGGCTCCGCACGTCTGTCCATGGCAAGTCCAAGGGTCCCATACCTGACGAGGAAGACGACGAGGACGAGGACGTCAACAACAGGAGTTTTCAGGAACCTCTGGACGACGTTGGTGGTGATGGTAGCGGCGTGGCAGACACGTACGACGACTACAGCGACGCTGGCGGCCCCGAAGGAGGCTTCGAGGTCAACGACCAAGACGACTTGCCTGCTGAGGACGACTCGAACTATGACATAGATAACACTGTGAACATCGACAACACCGCTGACGACATTGACCACACCATGGACGACATTGACAATACTGTGGACAACACTGTGGACACTGTTGACTCCGCGGACATCACTGCGGACGTTACGGGCTTCATGGACGACGGCGGCGACGAAGAGGGTGATGTTTCGCTGGAGCGTCAAGCCATTGAGGAAGAGGACATGGACGAGGAGGATGAGGGCGATGTCACGGCTATCAGCCAAGAGCGGACCCCCAGGCCAAAGAGCCGCCCAAAGAAAAAGAAAGACGCTTCCACGCCACGATCCCCGGCTGATCTACCCAAACCGAAGCGATCCCGCATCTCCCAGCTTCCAGACAGTGAGTTCATCGAGGCTGCTTAACTAACATCCAGAAACGGAAAACAACTACACGGGCGACTTCAAGACACGACGTTCCGGCCGTCAGCACATGCGGCCACTGGAATGGTGGCGTGGGGAGCGTGTGGAGTACGCGCGCGGCGAGTACCAGGCCGTCATCAAGTCCGTTGTGCACATTCCTCCGGAGCCCGCCAAACCACCTCGCGCCAAGCCCCGCGGCGGAGCTCGAGCCCGTACTGGTCGCAGTGCTACTCGGTCTGTTCGTGCTCGATCTGAATCGGTACCTGTGGAGGAGGGCTGGGACGACAGCACGAAGGAGAACGCGCTGGTCTGCGAATACCCCTCGGGGCGCGAGGTGTCACGCCGTGTCGCGCTGCCACGCAGTCGAGTCAATCCCAAGACCGTCGTCGGTCCGGACTTTGAGTTCCAGTACGAGAAGATCTTCGGCGAAGAGAAGTTCATTGCCTCGGGCATCGTCGAGATCCCGGTTGGTGGCAGCAAGCCCGCGAAGCCTTCTCGTGACAACGCATATGTGAGTTTGGCGAGGGTCTGCGATGACTGACATGCAGGTTTTCTACGTTATTGCTGGAGCAGTGCGAGTCGAGCTTCACCGTACCAGCTTCGTGATGGCTGTCGGCGGTCAATTCCTCATCCCTCGTGGCAATGCCTACGCGATCGAAAATGTCTCCCCGACGACCAAGGCCAAGCTATTCTTCGCCCAGGCACGCAAGATCACCGCAAGCGAAGCCGAAGAGGCTGAAGTTCAAGAACGCGCTGCCCAGCATATGCTGTCTCAGAGCCAGAGGAGCCTGGGCGCAGTCGAGGAGGAAGACTCAGAGGAGGAGCAGGCGAGTCAGGAGGCGAGCAGCGACGATGACGATCGGGTTTTGCGACTGCCGAAGCGACGCCCTGTCGCTGCATAAGGAGGTCATGCCTTTTCATTTCTCATTCATTGTGTTTCCAAATCGAGAACGAGTGTGTGTGTGTTTGGGTCTCGAGAGCCTTGTATATAGATTAGGATTTTTTATCAATGTTGCATGTCATCACCAGGGATCGACCGACGTCATTATGTGGCTGTTTTCGTCAGTTGTCAGCTTCGGCTGAGGCGAGGCGGTGTCAGAAGGATCGGCGAGGCTCGCAGAGTCGCGTGCTGAACACACCTCGACTAGGAGCTCTGAGATGAGCGCGGTGTGAGCTTAGCTGAAGCAGACAGCCTGCATAGCCAGCAAATTCGACGAGTTGCGGCAACGCGTTGCATGCAAGACGGTCACCCTGAAGGAGAGGAATCCGGGGTGTGTGGTTAAACGACATGCGGTAGGCATGCGTCGTCATGGGCAGCAGGCGGGCGGGCCGTGACGTCGATCATCCTTTGGCTGGGTGGGGGCCAACTGCGCTGGTCCAGCCGTGCCAGCCAGGGGACTGTGGAGGTGGGCCGGGACTAAATTTGGCACGGCGGGCGGGCGGCTGGATCTGATCGCTGACCCGCAGCCCCCGGTGGGCCCGCTGGCCGCTGACCTGACGATCTGACGAGTAGTGATTACAAGTCGATTAGGACATTCCGCAGCGGTGAATTATGGACAATTAGAAAATCTGCTCTCTCTCCTAGGCGGCAGGACCTGAAACTCGCCTGGCAGACAAGGCGATTTGAGCCGGCCGCTCTTCTCCCGTCCTGGCTCGACGGACCGCTCACTGCGCACCTGCACCCGCCTGCACACTGGGCTAGCCCTCCCCTCTCACTCTTCAGCTCTCCCTGACTCATCATCTCTCCACTCGTCCTTGTCATCCTCTCGTCTACCCTCCATCCTCGACATCCCGACACCACCCCTCCCTCCGACCCGACCAAGACACCTCTACATCGACACCTCATCGTACCCACCCATCGCTGACTTCCCGCCGCAAAGGCTCCGTGCACCATGTCGACGGCAGCACTCCAAAACCGCGCGCACCAGTGAGTCGAGACCCTCCGTATACCCTGCCCGCGTCACTGCTGACACGCCGCCCCACCTCGTCTTGCCGACCGTCCTCTACGCTACCGTCCTTGTGCTCGCTGCCCCCCCATGACCCGCTCTCCCCCGAAAAAATGCATGAACTTCGATTAGGTCGCGCAAAATCCGCATTACTAGTACGTTCAAGGGGTTCCTTGTTTCGTGAACTGTCGCTGACATGTGCCTTTCGTTCAACTTCTATTCGTCCGACGTTCCACTCGCTCGTGCCGCTTCCCTCCTCTCACGCAACCCCTCTGCACTCCTTTCCGACGTCTCGCTCGTACCGCGCCCCATTCGTGATCACCGCGCCCGATCGTCGATGAACTTGCGCTCCTCGGAATCCTGTGCTGCCCTTCGATCGTGATCTGTGCTGTTTCACCGCTCCGAATCCATTCTCGGACCGTCTTCGCGCGCACCGACATGGCCTGGGCTCCCGCCGCTAACAGTTGTCGCTGCGGACTCGCTCATCAAGCGGGACATTCTCCGTCTGCCGGACCCGTTCGCCATTGTCTCGGTTGACGGCGAGCAGATTCACACCACCTCGGTGATGAAGCGCACGCTGAACCCTTACTGGAATGAGAACTTTGACATGTGCGTTGAAGAGCGGCGCCCGAGACTGACCGCACAGCACCGTGAAGGACTCGAGTGTCGTTGTTGTGCAGATCTTTGATCAGCGCAAGTTCAAGAGAAGGGTGAGTGGCGAAGCTGTTGCGGCTAGTGTCGCGCGAGTATGTGCTGACATTTGTGCAGGACCAGGGCTTCCTTGGCGTCATCAACATCAAGGTGTCGGACGTCCTCGACCTGGAGCTCGGTGGACAAGGTGAGTGCTTGTGCGGTTTCGAGTCACGGCGTGCGGTCGGGTGACGGCGGGCACCATTGCGGCGACCGCTTCGAAACTAGCTTTGCTTCTGGCTCGCCGCCGGACCTGAATAACGGTTTCGCCCCCGCCTCCCCGCCGGACCCGGAACCAAGTCCAACATGTGTCATCCGTGTGCCAGTGTCTGACTAGTGTACAGAAATGCTCACCAAGGATCTCAAGAAGGGATCTGACAATACTCCTGTCAACGGCAAACTCATCGTTTACCTTTCCACCCAGACTTCCACCCCCATCACCAACCCTGGCCCCACCCCCAGCGCTCGCCCGGCCGCCATCAACACTGGCGGCGAGTCTTCCACCAACTCTCTCAACGCCAACAACACCTCCACGCCCGAGCCCGACAGCCCGGCCACTCACAACCCCCGTGACTCCTTTGCCACTGGTGGATCCACGACTTCCAACCCCACTACGGCCACCACGACGACTCCGTCTACGACTGCCATCAACACGAACAGCACTGCTACGATGAACTCGCAGCAGCCGTCACAGACGAGCCCCGTTGCGCCGTCGCAGAACCACCAGCAGTCTGCGATCAGTGCGGTCGCAGGCGGTGCAGGATCAGCGGGCAACACCCAGTTTGACTCGCACTCGGACCAGCTCGGGCCTTTGCCTCATGGATGGGAGCGTCGCATTGATCACCTTGGCCGTCAGTACTACGTCGACCACAATACACGCACGACCACGTGGAGCCGCCCCAGCAGCGACCAGCAGTCCAACACGAACAATGCCGCCAACTCGACCGGTGTCGCCCGTGCTCACCACAACACGCGTCTCACGGCCGAGGACATGCTTGGCGCGAACACCACTGGCGGTTCGCAGACCCCCAACCAGGGCCAGCCGACTACCATTGGCTCCACGAACCAGGCGACTACTGTCGGATCTGGACCTCTTCCCGCCGGCTGGGAGCAGCGCTTCACCCCCGAGGGCCGCCCGTACTTCGTCGACCACAACACGCGTACCACGACATGGGTTGACCCCCGTCGCCAGCAGCTGCTGCGCGTCATGGCGCCGAACCAGCCGGGTGTCACGGTCCAGCAGCAGTCGGTCACGACTCTCGGCCCGCTTCCGTCCGGATGGGAGATGCGTCTCACTTCCACTGCCCGTGTCTACTTTGTGGACCACAACACGAAGACGACGACCTGGGACGACCCGCGTCTGCCGTCGTCGCTCGACCAGAACGTGCCGCAGTACAAGCGCGACTTCCGTCGCAAGCTCATCTACTTCCGTTCGCAGCCTGCGCTCCGTTCCAACACTGGCCAGTGTCACGTCAAGGTGTCGCGTAACAACATCTTCGAGGGCTCGTACACGGAGATCATGCGCCAGACGCCGAACGACCTCAAGAAGCGTCTCATGATCAAGTTCGAGGGTGAGGATGGTCTCGACTACGGAGGTCTGTCGCGTGAATTCTTCTTCCTGCTGTCGCACGAGATGTTCAACCCGTTCTACTGTCTGTTCGAGTACTCTGCGCACGACAACTACACGCTCCAGATCAACCCCAACTCGGGCGTGAACCCCGAGCACCTGAACTACTTCAAGTTCATTGGCCGTGTCGTCGGTCTCGGTATCTTCCACCGCCGTTTCCTCGACGCCTACTTCATTGTCGCTTTCTACAAGATGATTCTGAAGAAGCGCATCTCGCTCGCCGACCTTGAGTCTGTCGACGCTTCGCTCCACCGCTCGCTTACCTGGATGCTCGAGAACGACATCACCGATATCATCGAGGAGACGTTCTCGATCACGGAGGAGCACTTCGGCGAGATGGTTACTGTCGACCTGAAGGAGAACGGACAGAACATTGAGGTCAATGAGGACAACAAGAAGGAGTACGTCGACCTGGTGACCGAGTACCGTATCTCGCGCCGTGTGTCGCAGCAGTTTGAGAGCTTCATGAGCGGCTTCAACGAGATCATCCCGCAGGAGCTGATCAACGTGTTCGACGAGCGCGAGCTCGAGCTTCTCATCGGTGGTATGTCCGAGATTGACGTCGACGACTGGCAGAAGCACACCGACTACCGCGGCTACAACCCGAGCGACGAGGTCATCGAGTGGTTCTGGAAGATTGTGCGCTCGTGGCCCGCGGAGCGCAAGTCGCGCCTGCTCCAGTTCACGACGGGCACGTCGCGTATCCCTGTCAACGGATTCAAGGACCTGCAGGGCTCGGATGGCCCGCGCCGCTTCACAATCGAGAAGGCCGGCGAGATCACCCAGCTGCCCAAGTCGCACACGTGCTTCAACCGCATCGATCTCCCGGCATACAAGACGTACGAGAGCCTCGAGCAGAAGCTCACCATTGCCGTCGACGAGACCGAGGGCTTCGGCCAGGAGTAAAACAGCACCCAAAAGGAATACAGCTCAGCAGGCGCCAACAATCAATCAAACCAGCATAATTTACTCCTCGCATATTTCTATCGCCCCCCTGATCTCATCGACACACACCCATGACTACCACGTCCATAGAACTTTGTACTCTTTCCCTCTTCAACAGCGACCCTCTTTAGTCCAGCTCTCTTAATTCCCCTTTTTGATCCGTGTATCCCGAAAAATTGTCAGTAGAGAAACAGTTCAATGCAAATGATGACTAGAAAGTGGATTGGAGCAGGCAAGATGAGTGAGGGGCGACCATGAGCTCAACAACAGATGTCTGCTCAAGCCACAATGTTCAGTAGGAGCGTCCAGAGATACGCGTCCACACAGGCTATAAGTACAAAAGATACATCATGGTACAAGTTCTAAGGTCATCTACTTCTTACTGCTCCCAAACCCGCCAAAGCCCATCATGGCCTCCATACTCATCTGCTCCTCCTCCATGACGACATCTCCATCCTTGACAGCCTTGGGGTCAATCCCGCGCTGTTCGAGCTCCCATTCCCGCTTCCTCTGCTCCTTCTTCCTCTTCCTCTCCTCTCTCCTCTTCCTCCTCTTTTCCTCTTCTTGTCCTCTAACCTCGGCAATACGTTTCTCGAAATCGTAATTCTTCGCATCGACCTTGGCCTGGGATTGCTCTCTCAGCAATCTGATCTTCTCGCGGACTTGCGCAAGAGTGCTGCGGGCGACGTGCGTCGACTGACCCAGTTTCGACAGGTGGAAGCGCGAGTTCAGGTGGTCCACGTACGAGAGCGAGTCCTTGAAGGTCCGGTTACACAGTTCGCAGTAGAACCCCGGTCCGCGCTGAGAGGAGACTTGCGAGAGCACCGTCTTGTTCAGGTTCTTGGAGAGGTTGAGTGCGCCGTGTGCCTGGGCGGTCGCTGTGGGCGCGGGCAGGTCGTCGCGCGGGACGTACTTCTTGCCTTGTTGTTAGCTATAACAACTGGGCTATGCAGCGTGAGGATAGGGAGTGTGGGATGTGAGGGGACAACTTACCCTCCTTCATGGCCTGGTCGCGCGCCTTGGCGTGCTTTGCTGCCTCGGCGTCGCGCTGACGCGCCTTGTCCGCCCACTCGCCCTTGTCCCAGTTCTTGCGCTCGGCGGACATGGCGTCGAAAGTTGTTTTGGAGGTTGGTCGAGTGTGCTAGTGTGCTCAGCTGTGGAGGTCAAGTCGGAAGTGAGGAAGGGAGGTTGCCCACGGTGGATCGGTGGCGACGGGAGCAAATCGGTCACCACCCATCACCACCCGTCGTGAGGCGTGAGGCAGCTAGGCAGAGAGGTAGAGAGAACCACATCGACATGCTCTGTGTATTGCGTCTTTGCTTATCTGAGAGGTAGCCGCCGGCGAGATCTTGACTCTTCTGAACGAACGTGCCGACTCGGCTTCAGCGCATGCAAAAGTCCAGAACGTGTATCAGCCGGTCTGTCTATAAGTCGCCGGTTTCGAGCCCGCCCCAACTTGCCCACCGGAGCCAACTTGACCAGCTTGCGCGTTCGCAAGGGTGACGAAACGGTCGTCAGACGGCGACCCATTGTCTAATGCGCATACTGCTCCTCAGCTTGACCGCCGGCCATTGAGTAGTTCGAGCGATGGAGAGACCGTGTGCCGGCAAACATCACCGGCATGCTGAACTCCAGCCGGCACGGACGCGAGCAGCTGACAGCCAGGGTGGCATACCAGGGTGGCGCCTGATTTTCGCATTTCCGAAGCCCTCGCTGTCCGCATTCATTCTCATTCCCATGTCCATGGTCCATCGTGCCGCGCATGCCGCAACATGCTTGGCAAGCCTCCTCGCGTCGGCGAAACGGTGCTGCGCTGATGTCCGCTGCATTCCACAGAGATAGGGAGTGAGAAGACTGTTGGGTCGCTGGGTCAGTCAAGAGAGAAGGGACGACGGAGAAGTGGGTCACTGGATCCCCCTTCCCTCTCTTCGGGCTAGCGCTGGCCCGCAACAACACCGAGGCACTACGGGTACGCTAGTTTGCTCTCGCAGCTCTCTCTGGCGGTGACTCTGCCGCCTCCCTCGCTTTCGCACTACAGCTCCAGCTCCAATCGCAGTGACTCTCATATCTCTCATGCATGTGCATGCATGCCTGGACCTCGGATCTGGCTCGGCTTCTGGTCGAAATAGAGCGGCCAGAATCCCTCAGAGCCGACTTGACAGATCGGAGCCACAGGGTCCAGTCGCCGACACTAACATTGCACTAGCACTATTCTGTCCCAAGCTCCATTCCCCCCGGTCTGTTCGGCCTTCACGGGTGACTGGGAGATCTGCTCCGAAAGCCCTAGGACCCATGGCCCCGCGCACATTGAGCGCGCTCAACGACCCTGTGAGTGCAAGTTGCCCCGCGCTGGTGAATCGCCAGCACAGCTTTTGTTTTCGTTCTTGCATCCTGATCTCACCTCATCCAACAGCAGGCCTGCATCGATATCTTGCTCGCCTGATTGCCTTGCTTACACTCTGAACATCTCTGGCTGACAACTACCTCGACCACATTCGCTCTTATACACTCGTTCAACATCCAGTTCTTCCTACCGCTCCTCGCTTTGTCTAATCTGGTCATCTCCGGCTGCGCAGACGCGCTTCGCAGTTACTGCTCACGATGCTGGGACTCGCTCGCGGCTTAACGGTCGTCCTTGCTACCACCGTGCTCAGCACTAAAGCCCTAGCCCAGCAGGAGAGGATCGCCCCGCTCGGCTTCGAGGTCTCGACCAAGGACCTGACGCAGTGCGGAAACGTCGTTATCCAGTGGCAGAATGGCAACCCACCGCTGTACCTGACTGTTATCGTGAGTGTCCTTACTTTGCTCCGCTCACACCAGCCCGCATACCATGTCGCAACCAACATCTCCATCCCCGAGACGACGCAGAACTCGACAGGTGGCAAGTTCTCCTTCGCCTTGCCCTACCCCGAAAGCACCAATCTCACCTTCATCCTGTCAGACCAGGACGGCTTTGCGGTGAGTGCTGTGAAGAGGCTGACAGCTGACGTCAGACTGGCGGTGTGTCAAAGATATATCAAGTCGGAGAGCAGAAGCACGGCGACGTCTGCGACATGGTCAGCACCTGGTCCCCCTTCCAGTTCGACATGACGCCGTCAACGACGATCGCGTATGAGTGCGAGAACATCAACTTCATCTGGGACCAGAGCTTGGTTCACGACGGTATCTTCGTCACGGGCGTGATTCCGAACGGAGAGGTCATCCAGTGGTACACCGAGTCGGGCAAGTCACGGACAGGGTGGACCGTCAACATGCGCGCGGGGACGCAGGTTATCTGGGCGATGTGGGACGGAGCAGGCAATCAGGGCGGTACCAGTGACGTGTTCACGATCGGTGATGGCAGCGACGAGTGTCTGAGCTTGCCATACAGCTCGACGCCGGTATGGGCCCCGACGCCAGTTGGCTCACGACCGACAGATACGGCTTCGCATCGCGGAGGAGTCGTTACCGTCACCGCCATCAACTCACGGCCAAAGAACGCGGCAGACTTGTCCGGCGGTGCAATTGCGGGCATCGTCGTCGCCGTCGTCGTAGTCGTACTCATCATCCAGGCCATTCTCGTCTGGTTCTGCTGTCGGCGGCAACTGTCAACCTACCTCGAGAACCGGAGACAGCAGCGCGAGCGCCGGCTCAATCCCGAAGTCGACCTATTCGAGGCTAACGGCACGGGCATGTCGAGTCTCGGCCGACACACCCGCAACCAAGGGTCTGGTGGCTCGAACCCGTTCGACGACCAGGCCGCGACTGTCTCGCCCTTTGTCGGAGGTTCCGAGTGTCCCAGTCCCATCAGCCCGGTGGGCACCAACACCAACAGCCAAAGCCAGAGCCAGAGCCAGAGCCAGAGCCAGAGCCAGACCCACCTCAGCCCCATCAGTCCAGCCAATCCGACGTACCAGTCCTACTTCCTCACATCGGCGGGCTCGAGTTCATCCGTCGCTGAGGAGTCGGAGCGCTCCATCATGGCATCGGCCGGAGGAGAGTCGACGCGCGCACCGTCAAAAGCGCAAATGTCCACTACAAACCCGGACGATGGCATGCTGTCGCCCCTGTATGCCGACCTGCCGCCACCGTCGGCGCCGAGAGGAGGGTTCCGACGACACCAGGATGCTGGGCGTGTCCGAGTTGAGCCCGAGGTTGAGGACCTGCCACCAAACTACGACCCTGAGTGGGAGAGGGAACGTTCATGAGTATCCTACTCTCCCGCAGCGCATACACAACCGTCTTCTCCATCCTTACCTCTCTGTCATTAGAACGTTGACACGATGAATCCACACTGTAGCATTATCCGAACTTATGGTGCCGTTAGAGTGACGCCATGTCTGGCCAAGGCGCTTCTTCCACCTTGTGGGGAAGGTACGTGCGCTAGAGGGTTAGAGCGGGCGGGGACGTGACTGGCGTAACCATCACGCAAAGCATGGCTCGAAGGTCAGTTGAAACCAGCGTAAGGAGAACTGGCCATGCCTTGATTGTCGCGGCATTATCATTGTGAAGAGATCGACGGGCCGTTCGCTTGTGTGCATTGTGTGTGTACGTGTGTGTCGGCTCTCTCAAGTGAGATACCAAGGTCGCGATCTGGTCGCGATGGGCAACAAGGCGACCAGGGAAGGTGGACGTGTGGGGTGGAGGTTAATGCCTGGTTCCAGTGGGTGACTGGAATGGCGAATACAGCCAACCCTAACGGGTATTAAGCATTTTGAACGACCGGCCAGGTCCACCTAGAGATTCAGATCCATCGCTCGCCTGGCGCCCCCCGCCCGCCGCCCGCCTACATTGCCGCCTGCCTGGCTGCTGCCTGCTGGCTGCTGCCTGGCCGCTGCCCGGCGTCTTCTCTATTGTCCGTGCCGCTGACTGCCCGACCGACCGGTCCACTCCATCTAGCTTGCTTCCCCCTCCCTGCATCCTCGAGTCCTGGGCCTCCTCCTCCCCTTCTCATACATGCTTCCCTCGCTCTCCCCCCGTCTTCTCAAGACATCCTCCCCTCTCTCCCTCCGAACGCACATCACGCACCGCTCGCACCACCGCCTCGCGTCTGCGTCTGCGTCTGCGTCTGCGTCTGCGTCTGCGTCTGCCAGTGTCCACCGACTCCGCCGCCGCCCCTCCTCTTCCAACAACTCCCATCTCGCTGCTGCTCCCATCGCCCCCTTCCACACGCATAACAGGCGCACGACTCCGGCCCTCCCCCGCCCTGCCCAGCTTGCGACACCGGCCCCGCACCGTCTCAGCACCCCCTCCCTGGCGTCATATATCCGTGCCGCAAGCTCCCAGGCGACTGCCGCTGAGCAATCCATCTCGTACGTTTAAATCTCACCCTTCCCTCCCCTTCTTCAGGCAGATCTCCAGCCAAACCTCCTGCCGTCCATGACACGACCATGGCCCGCTCTACCTGGCTCCTTGCCTCTCTCGCAGTAGTGCTCATCGCATTCGTTTACAGGCGCGACAGCAACGACGGTTTCATCTCGCCCCCCGCGTTCTCCCCGAACCCCAGCCCGATCATGACGATCACGCCGCCAGAGTTCCCCCCTCCGCCACCCATCCCCCAGGCCGACGGGCCGGTCGAGCTCAAGCTTCCGCCGACAGAGGACAGGCCGCATCGCTACCTTGTCCTCCCGAATGGGCTCGAGGTCATCATCGTCTCGGACCCCAAGGCGGACAAGGCCGCCGCCTCTATGGACGTTGGTGTCGGCCACCTGTCGGACCCGGACAACCTCGCCGGTTGCGCGCACTTCTGGTAAGCTAGCCAGGCGGAACAGATAGCTCACAGACAGCGAGCACCTCATGTTCATGGGCACGAAAAAGGTGGGCAGAAGCGGAGCTCGAGAAGCAGACGCCGAGTTGCAGCGCTCACACGACAGTACCCTTCGGAGAACGAGTACTCGTCCTACCTGAATGCGCACAACGGACATTCGAACGCCTGGACGGCCATGACGTCGACTAACTACTACTTTGATGTTGCGCCTGACGCCCTCGAAGGCGCCCTCGACCGCTTCTCGGGATTCTTCTACGAGCCGCTGTTCGCCGAGGACTGCACCGAGCGAGAGATCAAGGCCGTCAACTCGGAGCACAAGAAGAACATTCAGGGCGACCTCTGGGTAAGCTATAGAAAGGCCAGCATAGCTGACACCGCAGCGCTTCTTCCAGCTCGAGAAGTCTCTGTCCAAGCCTGGCCACGTCTACGGCAAGTTCGGTACCGGCAACCTGGAGACGCTGTGGGAGCAGCCCCGCGCCGATGGGCGGGATCCGCGCCAGCAGCTGATCGAGTGGTGGGAGAAGGAGTACTGCGCGCGGCGCATGAAGCTCGCCGTCGCCGGTCGCGAGGACCTGGACACCCTCGAGAAGTGGGTTCGCGAGCGCTTCGACAAGGTTCCCGTTCGCACCGAGGGACGACCACTCACCGGCCCCGAGGGCGTGTACGTCTCCTTCCCGGAGCACCCGTTCGGGCCTGAGCAGCGTGGCGTGAGTGTCCCTTTGTTTAGCTCGTGCTGATCCGATCCGCAGGTCGTCAACTTTGTCAAGCCCGTTCGTGAGGTTCGCGCCCTCGAGATTTCCCTCCCGACGCCCGATCTGAACCAGTACAAGGGAACAAAGCCGCTCAACTTCCTCGCGCACTTCATCGGACACGAGGGCCGCGGCTCGCTTCTGTCGTACCTCAAGAAGAAGGGATGGGTCAACCTTCTCCGCGCTGGACCGTCGCACGAGGTCCCCGGTTTTGGCTTCTTCAAGATCAACATTGAGCTCACCCCCGATGGACTCGCGCACTGGAGGGACGTTGCCATGGTCGTGTTCAAGTACATGACGCTGCTGCGCACTACGGAGCCGTCTCAGATTGCGTTCGAGGAGATGGCCAAGATTGCCGACATCAGCTACACGTTTGCCGAGCGCGGTCGTGTCAGAGACTACGTTACCCGTCTCAGTGGCTACATGCAGGACCCTTACCCGCGTGACGAGATTGTCAGCGCGCAGTGGCTGCTCGGCGACTGGGACCCGGAGATCATTCGCAAGTCGTGCCAGCTGCTCGACCCCATGCAGGCTCTGATCACTGTTGTGACGCAGGAGCTGCCGAAGGATGTCTCGTTCACGTTCGACCAGTCGGAGAAGATCTACGGCACCGAGTACCATCAGGAGCGCCTGTCGCAAGAGTTCCTCGAGGAAGCCAAGACGGGCAAGCCGATTCCCGAACTCTTCCTTCCCGGTCCGAACGAGTTCATCCCCGAGAACCTTGACGTGAACAAGGTAGAAGTCGACGAGCCGGCTATCCGGCCCGAGCTGCTGCGCGACACGGAGATCTCCCGCCTGTGGTACAAGCAGGACGACCGCTTCTTCCTCCCGCGATCGGTCGTGTACGTCGAGCTCTTCTCGCCCATTCTCAACGTCACGCCGCGAAACGCCGTCATGGCGCGCCTTCTGTCCGACCTGTTCACCGACTCGAACAACGAGGACACGTACGACGCCGAGCTCGCCGACCTCTCGTTTGGCATGTATTACCAGGCCGACTCGTTCACGATCGCCATCAGCGGCTTCACGGACAAGCTCCCGCTGCTGCTTGAGAAGATGGTGACCAAGTTCCTCAAGTTTGAGCTCGACCCGGAGCGCTTCAAGCGCATCGTCGACCGCAACATGCTCATGTGGCGCAACTTTGCCATGTCGGACCCGTACCACGTCGCGCACTTTTACCACTCGTACGTCATGACGCCCAACGTCTGGACGCACGAGGAGCGCATCGAGGAGGCTGAGCGTGAGTTAGACAAGACTTGGCGAAACTGACATGCAGACATTACGCTCGAGGACGTGAAGGCGTTTGGCCAGGAGGTGTTCAAGCGCATGTACTTTGAGACTCTTGTGCACGGCAGCCTCGACGCTGCCGGCGCCAAGAAGATCCAGGACATGCTCGAGCGGATTATCCAGCCGCGCGCCCTCGCGCCGGCCGAGAAGCGCCGCTACCGCGAGCTCCTCCTGCCGCCCAACTCGGAGCACATTTGGGAGCGGCCCGTCAAGAACCCGGTCGAGACCAACTCGTGCGTCGTGTACTGGGTATACGCGTGCGACAAGACGGACCCCGTGTCGCGCATGAAGGTTGCGCTGTTTTCGCAGATTGCGAGCGAGCCTGCGTTCAACGTGCTCCGCACCAAGGAGCAGCTGGGCTACATTGTCAGCCTGGCCGGCACGCCGATGGGCATCCGTGTGCTCGTGCAGTCTGAGAAGTCGCCGGCATACGTCGAGGGCCGCATCGAGGCTTTCCTGACCTCGTTCCGGGACACGCTCGTGAATCTGTCCGACGCCGAGTTTGACCGGCACCGCCAGGCGCTGATCGACAAGAAGCTGGAGCAGCCCAAGCACCTGTCGGGCGAGACGCGGCGGTTCTGGCGGCACATGGTGTCGCGTGACTACGAGTTTGGCAAGCAGCAGACGGACATTGCGACGCTGCGCAAGCTGACCAAGGACGACGTCGTGGCCATGTTTGACGAGGCGGTCAACCCCGCAAGCGATAGCCGGCGCAAGCTCAGCATGCACCTGAAGAGCCAGGTGACGCCTAGCGCGCAGTTCGACATCAGCACGCTGCCCCAGATTATTGTGCAGTTCACGCACGCTGGCATCATTGCCGATGAGGACGAGGTCCGCGCCCTGATCGAGAGCAAGCCCGACCTCGAGGCCGTGCGCAAGTTTGGCCACAGCCTCATTGAGCGCAACGCGGCCACGGAAGAGAACAAGGCCAAGCTCCGCACCATGCTCGACGAACTCAAGGGCGTGCCCGAGCCTGATGACAGCAGTGCTCTGAAGAAGAGCAACGTCTTCATCGACGACGTGAACCGCTTCAAGAGCCAGCTCGACCTCAACAAGGCCCAGCTCCCGCTCGAGCCCCTCTGCCCGTCCAAGATGTAAGACACAGACGCTAGAGACAAACCTAGAGAGAATAGCCCCAGCACTACAGACCGCATTCAATCTAACCCATCCAATGTCAGGAGTGTAAGGACTCAAGCAAATCACCACAACGTACAATCATTCCTCAATCTTTCAAACTATCTATACCCTGCCTGCGCTCAATGCCGTACCGTTTAAATGAATGCATTGCTATATAAGAAATCTGTTACATCGTTTTTCCTGCCTATCCTCAAGAGTCTACCTGTAGAAGTGGTCCGACTGGAGGTTTGCCGCAATCTCGGCCTCGGCCTTGTCGCCGTTGGACAGCAGCTTCTCCTTGTTGTACAGGAGCTCCTCGCGCGTCTCGGTCGCGTACTCGTAGTTCTGCGTCTCGACAATCGCGTCGACGGGGCACGCCTCCTGGCAGAAGCCGCAGTAGATGCACTTGGTCATGTCAATGTCGTACTTGGTCGTGCGGCGCGAGCCGTCCAGGCGCGCCTCGGACTCGATCGTGATCGCCTGCGCGGGACAGATGGCCTCGCAGAGCTTGCAGGCTAAAGTGTTAGCGATGCCGGAGGCTGAGCGGAAAGAGCGCGAGCGTAGCGCGAGCAACTACGGTCCCCGAGTGGGCCGTGGGCCTGACATTGTCTCTGCGGACCGAGAGCGGACTGAGCCCATTCTTATCCAATCCCAACCATCTCAACAGTCACCGTCGCCACTGCCCACTCCGATCCAGCTGCCTGGACGCAGGACAGCAAGTGACAGGGCGTGCAAAGTGACGACAGTGCTCGGGCCGAGGGCGTGATGGCGGAACAGGTCTGGGGGCAGATAGACGCCACGCCCACTCGCTCGCTTCGCTCGCTCGTTGTAGCCAACTCACCAATACAACGCTCCTCGCCGTTAGGGTATCGGCGGAGGGCGTGCTCGCCACGGAAACGGGGCGACAGCGGGCCCTTCTCGAACGGGTACATGATCGTGTAGGGGTCACGGAAGAACTGCTCGAGCACGATCCATCCACCTGGTTCTGTTAGCTAGTTGTCCATCTGGGCTTTGCAGCTGGGGACAGCCATGCGGTGAAGCGTGGGCTGTTCGAGAGAATTGGAGGAGCGCGGAGAGAACGCAGGAAGGGGACGTCGGGCGGACACTCAAGCAGAGTTGCGTCGGGTCTGGTGTTGACGTGGGCCAGCGACCGGCACGGCCTCCAGCCGGTCTGCTCGGGGCTGTCACGACGCGCAGCTGGTCGTCGTGCTTGCGAAGAGATGCTGAGAAGAGCAAACGCCCCGCGCGTCATGAACGACGACCGCAACTCCGTCAAGCCCGCGGACGCTCCCTCATCCCTCCCCCTCTCCTCCTCCCTCGTCCCTCCATGTCTTTCCCCCGAACAGTTCCAAGCCCTCGGGCCTGCGGCCCTGCGGCCCTGCGGCCCCTTCGTGATCTACTCACCACGAACAATCTCAGTGAAGAAGAACATCTGCGCAGCCTTGTCAATAGCCGAGGGGCCGTTGCTGTACTCGTTCTTCTCTTGCGGGGCGGCCATGCGGCGGGCCGTCGAGGCGGAGAAGGCGCGGGCGCCCATCGGCGTAACAGTCGAGGCGCGGGCGGCGAGACGCGGCGCCGTCAAGCCGAGGCGCGCGAGAGGGCGGGACATGGTCGTGGGGGTGCTTTTGGGGATGAGCGGAGTCGTCACGTCTCTACACTCGACACTGCGTGAAGCACCACCTACAGCGCTGCAACGGGAGGGCAGACCGCTGCAGGCTGAGGGTGGACGGCGGAATTATGGAACCCGCGGAGTGTGGCTCCCCCTCCAGTTGCCTTACGTAACGACCACAACCGCCAGTCAGGAGCCTGCCAAAGCGAAGCGGCAGCCAGGCACAGGGCTCCCTGCAGGTTGGTGCTCACGGGCAGCAGCGAATCAGACGCGGAGTGATTGAGACGAGGACCGGAGCAAGCCACGTGCGGATGATGTCGTCGTGACTAACAATGCGTTAGTGCCTGGCGTCAACAATTGCTAGGCGAGCCAAGGTGTGCAGATCGAATGCATCATGAGTTCAACTGTGTATGGACCAGGTATCAAAGTTGTGTTTGCGGTGTGTATTAGGTGACAGAAATGGAAATGGAATGAGCATGCGTACAAGGGTGGTGTGGCGTGTGGAATGGATTGATCTGCTGGCGTGTTGTCTTGAGGGCTTGGAGGGTTGTCTTGGCGAGTTCACTACTCGGTACCCAGGTGCGTGAGGGCGACGCGGCGCTTCTTCTTGGGTTGCTCAGTCTCGCTCGGCGTCTCGCGCTTCGCAGAGACTTCGTCGGCCGACGACTCGGACGCACGGCGCAGCGCAAACTCGGTTGGCTCGTCGGCCGGGGTGGGTAACGGCTGGTCGACAGACGAGACGGAGCCGGAAGCACGGCGGTGGCCGGTGCCGAACAAGGGCGGCGGGATCGGGGCGCTCGAGGCAACCGACGACTCACGCTCGCTACGGGGCGGCGCGGGCGATGTGCGCATCGTCGAAACGTTCGGGGAGTGGGGCATCGGCGTGCTAGGTGTCGCGCCGCCGTGCGACTGCGCGATGGCCGCGAGCTGCCGGTGGTGCTGCTGCGTCGGGTGCACAGTACCCAGCTCGCCCAGATCAAACACGACCAGCGAGCAGTAGCCGTCTGCGCTAGACAGAAGCATCGACTGGCCGTCGGATGACCACGCAATGTCCGTGAAGCCGGCGTAGTGCAAGCCCTTAAAGATGGCGACGGGGCCGGCCTGCTGCGTGTCGTACAGAAGCACCGCATCCTGGCACGCCACAGCGTACAGAAGGCGATATGGAAGGGCAAAGACGCTGTTCAGAGGCTTCGCGTCCTTTGCGCCTTCCTTTGGCGGTGGCGGGGGCATCTGCAGCGAGACATGGACCGGGCCCGGGTTTGAGCGATCAAGGGTCACCTGTTTAGGTTCGACCGGCGTCGAGGACGTCGACGCAGTCCTGAGATCGTAGAAAATCGGCGAGAAGCGAATAGCAACAGCCGCAGTCTTGTGTCCCGGAAGGTGCGCAATCGGACTCCGCGCGAGGTTAGCACGAGAGTAGATGAACACTGTTGGGCGCCCAGCGTCGACAGCCTTCGGTCGGTTCGCAGCAGGATTGCCGTCGACACCGTCAGTGGATAATGAGCGGCTGCCCATCATTGGCGATCCCTTGAAGATCTGGTCCTCGATTTGGCCGGCAGGGGTAAGGAGCAGACTGCCATCAGGCGAGAACGTCAAACGGCGGAAGAAGCGAGTAACGTTCTCCTCCGCATACAGCCGCTGAGTGATCGAAGCTGGAGGAGCGACCTGGCGCATGGCGGGCAGGGGCGGTATCGGTGACGGGGAGCGCCCGCGTCCGAGCGCCGTCACGCTAAGGGCCGGAGACGCCGCCTGCTGAGACGAGAATGAAGATCGGCGTGAGCTCGCCTTTCCGGAGCTTGGAGGCGGGTTCATGCTGGCACTTGCGTTTGGTGTCGGGGGCACAGAGATGCTCAGTGGTGTCGCTGGTTGTTGCGGCGCAGACGCATTTTGCCCGCTGTTAGACGGCTGGTGTGGGTGCTCGGTGAGCTCCGACGCTGAGGTCATCACTGAGCCAGCCTCAGACGCATTAGACCCACGACGTCCCAAGGACGGCCGAGGCAGCGAGGGGAACGAGGGCGTTCGCGAGTGACGAACTTCCATGCGGTTCGTGCGTGAAACAGGATGAACCTCCGGGACGCCGTTGCGCAGGGAGAACGAATTGACGTGCACGGTACTGAGGTGAGCCATGGGCTAACGCTTATCAAACTCACCGATCGCTACTTTGCGTAGCAATGAACTCGTTGAGAGGGTCCCAGGCCACGCCCTGCACGATGTGCGAGTGCTCACGCAGAGCAAACACGCACTCGCCTGGGTGGGTCAGCTGAAGAGCTTCGGAGCAGCTATACCGAGTACACTCACCTGTCGAAGCCTTCCAAATCGTCGCAGTGTTGTCGGTGGAGCCGGCAATGATGAACTCGCCATCGGGAGACCAAGCAATATCCAGGACATGCTTGTTCGTAACCCTAGTATTGTTAGCGTCATTACGTTACAATAGACCCACTGCAGCATCTTCTGCGGTCGCCAGTGCTCCTTGTCCGGGACATCCTCAGCCGTTTCGCCGAACGTCGCAGTTGGCCTGTCGGACGGAACCCAGAGAATGACATTGCCGTCTGTGAGGTCAGCTCGATCCAGCTAGAGTACGGGTTTATGCTCACCATCACTAGCCGAGGCAAGAATCTGTCCGTTCGGCGAGAAGCGCACACAGTTGACGGCTGCCGTGTGCTTTGAGAGGGTCGCCAGGTACTCGACTCGTGGGGGATGAGGGGTCACCTCCTGCCCGGTCAAAGCAGCATGCGTTTGGGCAGCTACAGTGGGAATGTTCGGATGGACCATCCAAAGCTGCGAGGGTCAGTGCTGGGAAAAATGAAAGCTCGGGATTCGGGAGGGTGACTCACGCGGACCTTGAAGTCACCACCGCAGGTCGCCAAGCGGTACTGGCGAATGACCGGGGTCTTGTCCGCTTTGTCCTCATCCTCAGAAGTCGTAGGAAGCAGGCGCTTCAGTTGCGAGGCAGGTAGTGGTTGGAAGTCGCACGAATAGATCGCTTGGGTTTCGTGCCAACTGATGTGGTCAGTCCATGACACTCTAAATGACGTCTTCGAGTTCCAGTAAACGCGTCCAAATTCCGTCTGTGGACGCGTTTTCCATACTGCAACCGGAACGAGCCAGCTTTGGGGAAGACACTCACGCGATTTCGATGACCTTGGGCCGCATGTTGGGTCGATGCGGTGGGTGATGTGGAGTTGTCGAAAGGGGGGGCCGGCGAAGGTGATTGAACTTAGGGTGTGGGGATGGATTATCGGAGCCGACAGGTAATCTCCCCTAGATGGCAGTTGACTCAAGGGCTAAGGAATGCTTGACGTACACGGTAGGGCGGATTGTTCGGCCTGATTTCACGGTACGGCACACGGAGCCAAAGCTAGCATTCGTGACTGCGCAGATTGCTGTACTATGCCAAGACCCGTTCGGGGGAGCTTGTAGGAGGCCGGAGGGGCGCGGAGTGATTCAGAGTGAGGCTTGCTGTGCTGCACTCTGAATCCTGAGCAAGTCTGTCGAGACAGGTGCAGGAACAGAATTGAGGCGAAATCGGAACTGAAGCCCGAGGGAGACGGAGGGATGGAAACCGAAGGGGATTCGGGGGGAGGAAGAAGTGACGGGTCGACGGGTCGAGGGGGACAGAGGCTGGCAGCAATAAAGGCGCAGGCGGGCCGCGAGTTGGTACGTTGTTGGCCGTCTAAATGCGGAGAGAAGGTTAGCCTTGAGAGGGACGACGAAAAAGATTCGAAGGTCTGGCGAGGCTGGGAAATCGCGAAAGGGTTACGCTACTGCCCGTGCGTATCAACGCAACAGGGAGGGTAGGCGGACGGGGCTTAATTGAGATGGCTTTGGAAGAGATGCGATGAGAGAGTGAGAAGAAGAGGACGCAGAAACAAACAATGCCCAGTGGGTTGCTCGTGGTCAGTGAATCCAGCGTCTGTGAGTCACGGCCATGCACGAGATGAATGAATGGGCCGAGAGCCATGGGGCCGGAGCCAAGAGGGGCAGGAACGGCGAAGAGGAGCAGCTGACTCGGAGATGGGTGCATATGGTTTAGGTACTTGGGCATGCGCGCTTAGAAGGCGGTTTGAGGCCCTTGTGCCGCATATCCGCATCCTGCTGCACAACCTGCGCGGCCTGCGCGGGCTTGCGAGGCTCATCGGCCCACGATGACCGTGGATGACTGGGGACGCCGTGTGTGAGTGCTGCGCGGCGCACAGGAGGCAGGAGGGGTCAAGAGATGCGGCGGTCGGATCTGTGAGATCAAGGATTGCCAGGAGCAAAGGCCAGGATCGCAGGATGGGAGCGCCGGGTGACTGGACGGCATGCGCAGGAGCTGCAGGATCGCAAGGAACACTTGTTGTAGATGCGCCTCGTTTGGAGTGAATCGGTGTGTCGTCGAACAACAATGGATCCCTGCACAGGCTGAGTGCATAGTCTCCACCTCGCTAGCCTCGCTCCTGCACCTGGCACGACCCCCGGATGACTTGTGCGTCTGGACCGCGGATCTCAAAGGCCTTGTTCTGCAATTCTGCTCGCGCCCCTACCCGGCCTGGTCGGTCAAGATCAGCCAACCACTCACCCATCGGCCAGGGAGCGGCCTGTCAGGCCTGTCACCCTCGAGCGCCCCTCGTTACCCCAGTCAGCGGCTGAGCGGGTGACCTGGTGACCACAGCAAACCGTCCATATTCGGTGGGACCGGCCGATTGCAGATGCGCATGTACGCAGCTGACCACGGTCCATAGTCACGGCGCACGGCACGGCCATTTGAGTCCACCGCCCACCAGGATCCCATTGCATAATGAGCACTACTGGCCCAAGTTCCGTTCCTTTGCCTGGCCAGGTGCCTTAAAGTTTGGTCGCTTCCTTGTCGCGGGCGCGGGGGTCGCTACGGGCTGTTGCTCGCTCCACCGTAGAAGACGCTCTAGCCCTCCCGATCCGATCCACCTCGATCCCTCGATTCACTCGACCCTTCCAGCCGGCGCACACGGCGTTCACTTCCATGCCCCGGTTGGATTGATCGATTCGATTCACAGGTGCTGCACCACCAAGTTCACTTGGTTCCTGGCCACCGACCGTTTAGGGCCCTGGCTCTCGACCCTGCATCTGCCTGGTCTTCATCTCGGCCTAGCCCGGCGACCATGCTGACATCAACCTCGGCCTCCACACTAACACCCAAGTCTAATGCCGCTCTAATCGACCCTCCATTAGCGGATGCATTCTGAGTCATTAGCACACGTCAGCTAATGTTTTCGCGCCTGACCTTCCTTGCGACCTCCACCAGCGCGGCTCCAAAACAAAAACACGCGTCTCGCTGAGGGGCCACTGCGCCGAGTCTGGCCGCCCAGTCCAGTCAGCTAGCCTCCATTTTCATTACTTACCGCTCCTGATAATCCGACTTTGTCTAACAGCATCACCTTCCTCGCCACCCGCACGACACACACCCATCACATCTCATCATGGCTGAAGGAGAACACGACCCGTTCCAGGGACAGGGCGAGGAGGACGAGGAGGACTATGAGCTCGCCGGCCCCATGGTAGTGGCAAAGCTAGAGGTACGCGTCGACATTACATGAGCTGCCAGATCCACGAAGCCGAAGCTCACACTCGCAGGAATACGGTATCTCGAAGCAAGACTGCGAGAAGCTCGCAAAGGAGGGTCTGCACACGATCGAGGCCGTCGCTTTCACACCAAAGAAGATGCTCGCGACGATCAAGGGTATCAGTGAGGCCAAGGCTGACAAGATTCTGGCGGAAGGTGAGCTATAACGTCCGGATGCACAGCTGACAGCAGCTTGCAAGCTCGTTCCTATGGGCTTCACGACAGCCACTGAGATCCACTCGCGACGGTCTGAGCTCGTGCACATCACGACCGGCTCTGTGGGCCTCGACACGATCCTCGGCGGTGGAATCGAGACTGGCTCGATCACGGAGCTGTTCGGTAAGTTGTGCAGTCGTTGGTTCAGCTGACACCCAGGCGAGTTCCGAACAGGAAAGTCGCAGATCTGTCACACGCTGGCCGTCACCTGTCAGCTTCCGGTACACCTCGGTGGCGGCGAGGGCAAGTGTCTCTTCATCGACACCGAGGGTACTTTCCGCCCAGTACGCATGCTGGCGGTGGCGGAGCGGTACGGACTGAACGGGGAAGAGGTGCTGGACAACATTGCGTACGCGCGCGCATACAACGCCGACCACCAGATGCAGCTGCTCGTGCAGGCGAGCGCGATGATGGCCGAATCGAGGTGAGCCTATGAGGCCATGACCCAGCTGACGGCAGATTCTCGCTCCTGATCGTCGACTCCATCACGTCGCTGTACCGCACAGACTTTAGTGGACGTGGAGAGCTGGCTGCCCGGCAAATGCACCTCGCCAAGTTCCTCCGAACACTGATGCGCCTGGCGGACGAGGTGAGCTAACCTGCAGCTGAAGTGAAAGCTGACGGCAGTTCGGTGTCGCGGTCGTCGTGACGAACCAGGTCGTCGCGCAGGTCGACGGAGGACAGTTCGCTGTTGCTGACGCGAAGAAGCCGATGTAAGTGCAGCTGGGAGGGCTGCGAACATAGCTGACAATCCACAGTGGAGGAAACATCATGTAAGCTAGCCTTGTGGTGCCGTAGCTAACCAACAGGGCGCATGCGTCAACGACTCGACTGTCTTTGCGCAAGGGCCGCGGCTCGTCGCGTGTGTGCAAGATTGTCGACAGCCCGTGTCTCCCCGAGGCAGAGGGCATCTTTGCGATCAAGTGAGTTAGGTAGATCGCTAGATTAACTGACAACCAGCCCGAACGGTATCGGCGACCCGGAGGAGATGAAGGAGTGAAAGCCCCCTTGTACAGACTATTAGACACCCCTGTGATGTACCCTATATTTTGTTTTCGCAGCAGTGTGACTAGAGGTGCAAAATGGCATGGACCTATATGACCTATATGCGATGAGAGGTGATTGTACAACACTGTTTTGAGTGTGTTTTAGCTACTTGACTCCAATTCCCTACTCCCTATCCTTCTATGAGCGCTTGGCGGCAGCCTGCGAGGCGGCATTGGCCTGGTTGACAGCCTGCTTCATAGCCTGCACTGCGCGTGTGGGGCGGCGCATAGAAGCGGCAAGACCCATGAGACACGAGAGCACGACGACGGCGCCGGCCTGGTGCGCGGCCGCGAGCGGGATGGGGACGAGGTACAGCAGCGTCGAGATGCCGAGGGAGACCTGGCCGAGTGCGGCGGCTGCGGTCCATGCACTCCACCTCTGCGTCGACTTGGGCAGCGCGTTGGCGCCGAGACGGAGCACGGGGCGGCGCGCGATGAGGTGCTGGGCAATGAGGCCCGTAAAGGTGAGAATGGCCATGACGCGGTGGTCAAACTGGGCCGTGACGGGGTTCTCGAGCATGTTGCGCCACCACTTGTCGCTTCCGTCTGCCTTCTTGGCGTAGCGCGGGTCCATCAGCTCGTCAAGGGGGGGATGGAAGCCCTCGCCCATGTACGGGAACTCGTTGTAGATGAGCCCGGCGTCGAGGCCGGCCACAAACGCGCCAGAGACAATGGTAATAAAGGCCATGACGGTGAGACCGCCGATGAGGCCGCGGAACCGCCTCACGGCGGGCGAGGAGAGCGCAGTCGTGAGACGGTCCACGGCCGCAGCACCCGCACCGCCCTGCTTGTACTGCGCGGCGAGCTTCTGGTCCCGGCGCAGCGTGAGCGCAGTGTAGAACATGCCCATGTACAGCGCCAGAGCGGCGGAGAGGTGCGCCGCGAGACGGTACTGCGACACTCGGGGGTGCTCCTTGTTCTCAATGATCTCCTCCTTCAGGCCAGACGCGACCATGTACCAGCCCAGGAAGCCTTGGAAACCGATACCGCCCGCCAGGGCGAGGAGCGTCGTGGGCAGGCCACGGGGGAGCTTGTACCGCGTGCAGTAGTAGATGGCAGGGATGACGAAACTGGGCGTTAGCATTGGTCCGGGCTTTCCGTAAAGAGAACGCCGCACGCCGCACGCCGCACGCCGCAGCGGAAGAGCGCAAGCGAGAGCGCCAAGCCGGCCACGCTGACGAGGACGCCTCCGATACTGCCTCCATCTTCCGAGGATAGCTTGAGCGGTCCTCGTCGAGAATCTGATCAAGAGTCGGTCCGCATATCGGAAGACCTCGGGGTCGGCCCCTCGGCCTCGGCCTTCTTTGTGGCGATGCCAAACTGGCCACAATGCGGCTCGCTACGCTCGCAGTACTCACACAAGACCAAGGGTGCGGCCGGCGATGCGGTGCGCCCACTCCATGTAGAAGATCTTCTTGAACTCGGCGCGCGAGATCTCCGAGTTCAGCATGATACCCTCGGGCGACTGGCGGTACTTCTCCCACTCGGCGTCCCACTCCGCGTCGGTGATCGGGGGACGGACGCCAGTGATGGGGTTCCACTCGACAATGGACAGACCAGACTCAGTGAGACGGGTCAAACCACCAATGACAATGATACCAAAGACGAGAGCGGAGCAGCCGAGCAGCCATGTTGGGAGCGACTTGGGGATCGTGCGCACGTCCTCGGGCTTGGGGACGGAGGCATCGGTCGAGGCGGAGGCGGAGGCGGCAGCAGAGGCGGAAGCGGGCGAAGACGAAGAGACGAAACGAGATGGCGTGAAGAAGGAGAAGGCCTTGGACGATGAGAAGGGCAGGTACGAAGGGCCAAAGTAGCCTGCAGCCGGGTACGGGGCGCGGGGACGGGCGTGGCTCGAGACGTGCGAGCTCATGCTCCCCAGCGTGCTGAACGTACGCATGCTGCGGATGGGCGCAACGCCGCCGGGGCGCGCGAGGAGCCGCAGCGCCGAGACGGGCTGGAAGAGACCCGCCATGGTGAAGCAAGGAGTGTGGTGTGGTAGACGGTGTAAAAGCCCGAACGCGATACGACCTTCAAACGTCTTCAGAAATATGGGTGATCCCGGACCTGACACTGCGGGCTCGGCTGGCTCGGCCAGGACCGCTCACCCCTGGGCCCTTGGCTGGTCCTTTCGCTGGGTGATCCGGAATTCCGAAGATTAAGC
The DNA here is from genome assembly GCF_000293215.1 of Trichosporon asahii var. asahii CBS 2479. Lineage (NCBI taxonomy): Eukaryota > Fungi > Basidiomycota > Tremellomycetes > Trichosporonales > Trichosporonaceae > Trichosporon > Trichosporon asahii. The sequence continues at coordinate 99,218 of NW_014040914.1, forward strand.
TAATACATCTCTGGTTATGGTACACGTACTTTTCACTCCACGTGGTCAGGTATCAGCGTCAACCTCAGTTCGATCGAGATGAGGACATGGTCGAGGAAGACCGGAACGACGTCAAAAGTCCACCGAACGACGACAGCGACAACATGGACATCAGGCAGGCGACTGTGAGCTTCGCCACCCTCTTCTAGCTGACAGGACAGATCGAGGACCTCCTCGGCATGCAGAATGCCAACCTGCTTAACCTTCCGGAGAACTACACGTTCAAGTACTGTGAGCTTAATGCTGGCGCCGGAAGCTGACTTCCAGACCTGTACCACGCCCTGACGTGGCCTGAGCTGTCCTACGTCGCCGTCGACCCCAGCGGACGTGTTGTTGGCTACATTCTGGCCAAGATGTGAGCTTCGCAGGCGCGGAGGAAGCTGACGAACAGGGAGGAGGAGCCGAGCGCCGAGCCCAGCGGGCACGTCACGTCGATCTCTGTGCTGCGGCCGTACCGCCGCCTCGGACTGGCGAACAAGCTCATGAAGCAGGCGCAGGAGGCCATGGTCGCGCACTACAATGCGAGCTTCATCACCCTCCACGTGCGCAAGAGCAACCGCGCCGCCATCTCGCTCTACCGCGACACACTCGGCTTCGAGGTCCACGCCATGGAGAAGGGATACTGTGGGTTGTAACACCAACCGTCAGCTGACAAACAGACGGCGATGGAGAGGACGCGTACGGCATGCGCTTCGTGTTCAAGAAGGACGGCGAGAAGAGCGCCTGAACTCGGGCGATAAGCGCCGCTGCGACCGCCGTTTCGGGCGTGGCGGCGTCATTAGACCACAACTGCACTGTTGCATGAGATGTATCATTATCATATCTAGGATCTATTCTACGCCGAGCGGATACCCGACTGGTCGCGCCAGTGCTCGAAGAACTCAATCATCTCGGGCGTGATGCGCCGCCGCACCGTGCGCGCCGAGTTGAGCAGGTGCTCCTTCTTGACGAAGGGCGCGTTGAGGTCCTCGTTCATCGTCGCCAGCGCCGCGTCCTGGCAGATACTCGCGACCTCTGCTCCCGAGCAGCCCTCGGTCTGTTATATTAGCTATGAAAAGCGACATAAGCTTCAACTCACGATCCTGGCCAGTTCGGCAACGTCAACCTCGGGATCGACGGCCATGCTCTTCATGCGCAACTTGAAGATCTCCTGCCTTGTCAAGAGGTCCGGCGCACCGACGTAGAGAATACGGTCCAGACGTCCCGGTCGAGTGAGCGCCGCGTCGAGAACATCGGGGCGGTTCGTGGCCGCAACGACCGTGACGCCGGACAGTGCCTCGATACCGTCCATCTCGTTCAGGAGCGATGTCAAAACTCCACCGTGGCCCTCGCCGATATCGCGGGCGGCACCGAGGGCGTCGATCTCGTCGAAGAAAACGATGGACGGCGAGGCAGCTCGCGCCTTGCGGAAGATCTCGCGCACCGCGCGCTCGCTCTCGCCGACGTACTTGTTCAGCAGCTCCGGTCCCTTGACGGCGATAAAGTTGATACCACTCTCAGTAGCGAGCGCCTTGGCTGTCATCGTCTTGGAGCATCCGGGCGGGCCGTAGAGAAGCACGCCGCGGGGGGCGTCGACACCCAGGCGGGCGAAGGTGTCCGCGTGCGTCAGCGGCCACTCGACGCACTCGCGCAGTTTCTGCTTGACCTCCGCCTGCCCGCCGATATCGCTCCAGCGCACCGTCGGCGTCTCGACAAACACTTCGCGCATCGCCGAGGGTCGAATCGTGGGGAGTGTGGCCTGCATGTCGGCGTAGGTCAACTGCGGGCTGCCTTCCCCGCCGGCCGTGTGCCAGCGCTGAATAGCAGCAGACGCGCTTTCGCGCACAAGGGACCCGAGGTCGGCACCGACATAGCCGTGCGTTCGTGCCGCGATCGAGGCAATTTCCTCCGCCGAAAGCGCATTCGGCATCTTTGACAGCATGATGTCGAGAATCTGTCGCCGGCCCGCAGCGTCCGGGATACCGATCTCGATCTCGCGATCGAAGCGTCCTGGCCGGCGAAGAGCGGGGTCGATGCTGTTCGGACGGTTGGTCGCGGCCACGACAACGACGTGCTCCTTCGCGTCAGACGTCATGCCGTCCATGAGCGTCAGAAGCATGGCGACGACGCGACGTTCGACCTCGCCACCCTCTCCGCCATCTCGGCGGGGACACAGCGCATCCACCTCGTCCAGCACAATGATGCACGGGGAGCGCTTACGCGCCTCCTCGAAGATGGACCGCAGCCGCTCCTCCGTCTCACCGTGGAAGGCGCTCGAGAGTTCCGGTCCATTCACAACAATGCAGCTGCAGCCTGGCGTCGAGGCGGCGATCGCACGAGCGAGCGCAGTCTTACCCGTTCCCGGGGGACCATGGAGAAGCAGACCGCGGGGAGGGGTTAGGCCAAACTGGGTGAAAACTTCGGGGTTCCTCAGCGGCAAATCGAGCAGAGCTTTGACCTGCTTGATCTGAGGCTCAAGTCCACCGAGCTGCAGGTACGACTGCGACGAAGACGAGGGAGAAAAGATGTTGATGTACGAAGGAATGACCGCCGTCTGAAGTCAGCTGAGCACGCCATCGTTAGCTTACAGAAGACTTGGAAGCTCCTGACGATCCGGCTTTGCCCTCCCCGTCCGATGCGAGGGAGACCTTTGTCCTCCACTCGACCTCGTACACGTCCGGAATGTCCGACAGGTTCAAAGACTTCAGCTCCTTCGCGAGAGCACCGGCGGTGGCAGCTCGGGCAGCGGCAGCCTTGGCAGAGACTTCGTACTCGGTGACAACGTACTGCGTCTCCTCATCGCTTAGGGTGACGACGTAGCCCGGCGCAACGTACTTGACAGCAGCTAGAGCCTCCTTGACAGCTGCACGCTGCCATTCGACCTCGCGCTTCTGGCCAGTCTCGTCGCTGCCCTTCGAGGGTTTCGGCTCGCTGAGAAGCTTGACTGTGACGTTCTTCAGAATGCCCTTGGAACCCGCCGCCGGGAACCTGTACAAGTCAACCTGCTGGGTACCGAGGTTGTCGATCTGGCCGGGCGAGAGCGCAAGAGCTGCTGTCAGCTGCGAAGGCAGTTACCAGAACTCACTCTCTTCATCGAGTCCAATTCTTGGCCATAGCTGGGCCACGATCCATCCGAGGGGCTTGGGAACAGTTGAGTCCTCGATCGGAGAGCCTGTACCTCGCAGCAGAACCCAATCTCCGGCGAGAAGCTTCTTCGCCTTCAGTAGGTCGGGGGAGACGTGAGCACGGCGAGTGCGCCGAAGAGCTGGGATCTCAGACCCGCTGTCTTCAAACTCGACGTGCAGCGTGTTGAGGGTGGCGATGGGGTCAGACATGATGTCTGGGTGACGCGAACTCGCAATGACGATATCTTTCTGTCGTCCTCATCACCTTTGAAACGTTAGAAATCGGTAGGGTAGCGTCACGTGACTGACCCTGGTGGGGCCCCGGCCACTCGTTCCTGAATTGATACGGGCGATATGGTGTGACTGTAACATGTGGGATCGTGAGACTGGACAGGGTGGCAAATCCCCATGAAGCTTGATGCGCGCTCGCCGACATCGACGATGGCGAGGAGGGATAGAACGTGATGCATCGATGAAAGTCGGAGAACAATGACCAGCATAGGTCTGGTGCGAGGGAAGGCGTGGGCGGGGTGCGACAGGCGCCAGGCGGTCGTTCCCGTTGCGTATCTCACGAATTCACTAATCTTAATCTGCCGTTGCCACCGGGCCAGCCTTACCACCGATGCCACCGTTCCACCGATCCACCGCTAGCGCACATGCACACTCACCTTGACTCCTTGCGCCTTTGCCTCCTTTTCACCTTCTCTCCATCTCTCTTCCCGACACCTCACCCCTGCTCTTGGACCCTTCCTCGTTCATATCACCACCAGTGGTCACCTCTTGCCATCCACACCCTTCCTTGTCACGACCATCTCCTACCCGTCATTCCATGGCTCGGGCCACCGACCACAGAATGGAAACAGATACCAGGCTGGGCCTCATCCGGTCCAGGGACGAGTTCGACGCCAGCTGCGGCTCTGAGTCGTCATCACCCCACCGATCCAAGTCAGCTCGCACAAGCTTAGCTTCGACTGCATCGTCCAGTCCCGGTGACCTCAATGATGTTCCAACCAACGGTAAGTTTCAGTCATTGATGATCCCGCTGACCCCCTTGCAGCAAACAACGACACTGAAGCAACCGAGGACCGTACCGCGGACGCCCTCGTTGAGGAGCTGGAGTGCGGCATGTGCGCAGGCGTATTTATCGAGGTGAGTGTGCGCTCTAGTGCTCGCTAACGGCGCCTTAGCCTGTGGCATTGAATGGCTGCGGACATGTCTTCTGCGGCTCATGCGTCATGCAGTGGATTAAGGTCAGTCGTCACCTTCCGACGCTTCTGCTAACCCCTTCAGTCTATGCCCAAGTACCCTCCGTCACTGCTCCCCGGCGACCCTGTGCCAGAGCCCATCTCCTGTCCACACTGCCGGCACGCCCCCGTCCAAACCGCTACTCCTTGCCGACTTGCGAAGACCATGGTCGGCATTCTCCTCGCCAGTCGACCTGATGTGGCCCGCCCTCCCAACGAGCACCGTCAGGCGGAGTTGCTCTACAAGTCCACCACCGGGGTCATCAAGGTTAGCATCGGCTTAGCATTGTTTCATGCTGACACCGTAGTTCCCCACCCCTCCACCAGCGCCCCGCCAATTGCAACAGCACGAATTCTGGCGTCCGTGCCGTTCGTGTTACCCCGAGGAAGGCCAGTGGAGGTGTCCCCAGCCGGTTCCTCGCTTCGAGGTTCCGGCTGAACGTGATCGATGCCTTCGAGCTGACGGACTCTGTCCCGAGGGCCACCGCCTCTGCGCCGGATGGTAAGTCTCATCTTCTCATCCATTACTGATGTCTAGTGAGCGTCTGTCCCCGAGTAACGGGCCGCAGTGCTCCAGCTGCAACATCTGTGGCGAAGGATTCTGTGGGGACGCCGTAAGTACACCCCGCTGCATAGGGCTGACTTCAGACCACCGGCTGTGACTGCGTAACCGTTTCTGCTTCGAAGCCTACCAGCCAATTCCATGCCCTGCCCTATATGCTAGAGGATTGTCCATCTGATATGCTTGCTATGGCGTTCAAGTGAGTAGGGCCACTCAACGTGAACTTACTCTGCAGGGACAACTGGACCGAGATGTACCATCTCGGCATCTATCTTGGGAACAACGAGCACATGTCGGCCCAATACATCTACAAGCAGATCCTGGAATGGCTCCGTACCCCAGAGGGCCTGGACTCGGGCGGCATCCTTGCGATGATGAACCGGGCCGACCTCAATCTTCGATTGCGAACAGGCATGGCCGACGAGATGCAGCAGGCCGTCATGTCGGCTGGCGACAGTGCCTCAGAGTCACGTATCTGTGGCGGCTGTGCCGACGAGATCCTTTGCGTAAGTCACGGAGATCTAACCTGTAACTGACGCTAGGCTGGTCTCTTTGAGTGGTGGATGAGGGAGTTGAAGAAGCCCGAAGCTCTTCAGGCGCGTCCGGCTGACGTTCGGAATCGTCCTAACTGCAAGTTCGGTCGCACTTGCAGTCGCCAAGACAGCGATGACCACGCGAAGAAGTACAACCACATTTGTGATGCCCTACCCGAGGACGAGGCTCGCACCATGCACCAAGATGACATCCTTCCGGCCCAAGAAAATGCCCCTGAGCAGGACAACTCTGGTGCTGAGAGTGACGACGGCGGATCCGATGATGAGAACGAAATCCCTTCCAACTTCTTCGACGCTGGAACACAGTGGGAGGCCACAGTCGTTGGAGTCGAGATGACGTGCCACACGAATGGCTTGAACAGTGCTTGGGTCAATAACACTGGCGCAGCATACGCCTCGTCAACGTCTACTACTTCGACTCAAGCCTTCTCAATCGCCAACCTCGTCAACGAGACTTCCGGGCCCCCGAGTTCAGCAGACACCCCAGCACGGGCGGCTCAAGCGCCTACTTGGCAAGCGGCCACTAACTCCCAGCCCGCCGTTCTCGGCCTCCGCTCCTCCCACCAGGGTACCCACCAGGCTAACGGCTATCCTACCCTTTTCGACAGCGTCGGTAGCTCTATGAGCATGCCCCTGTCGAGCAAGCTTCCTCCTCTTCAAACCGGATCGAAGCTTCCCTCGCTTTTCGACATGCCGGAGGCGTCCACTTCTGCGCGTAAGCTCGACTCGTCAAGCATGGACGTTGAGCAACAGTGGCCCGGTAACTGCCGGTCTGAGCTGTTGTCACACTGTATAAACGATATTTTAGGATACCCGCTATTCACGGTAGACCGCTATCGAACCGGATTTCGGGGTCCTCCGTTGTAACGTGTTGTATATAGTTGAATGGAAGTCTTCCGAGTTAGTCTGCGGCGCGCGGGCAGACGCTGGGCCCAACATGTGCATGGCCGCAGGCGTGGCAGGAATGTCAGCTGGAACAGCGAGCAGGGTCGATTGAACAGGGAGCAGACGGCAGGATGCGATCGAACGACAGGAGGACAGGAAAAATCCGAGATTAAAACGTGAAGCGAACTTTGGGCGAGCTGTGGTTGGCGGAGACTGCCCACAGGTTGCCACTGCCGCCTTCCCCACCTGAAGCTTCACGTCCACCCGCAGATTTGCCTCCGCCCTAAGTTTGATCCTGCTAACTGCTTGGCAGCTTGAGACAGCATGGCTGCAGTTGACATCTCACCATCTCACCTATTCCCGTCCGGCCACTCCCACACGACTCTCCCCAACCACCAATCTTCTCTCATAGCTTTCTCAGCCTCGCATCGAAGACGGTCCCGACTGTTCGACCCGACTTCGACTTGCACTCCACCTTCGGCTTTCCCCCACCCCCACGTTGTTGACCGACGCGCTCCCAGTCAACAAGATCCTGCGGCATTCACGGCTACTTACCAGCGGCCGGCGACTGTCCACTTAGTCTCATTCCCGCCTTCCCGGCTTCATTGCCACTCTCCGGCACGCTGTCACCGACTTCGTCGTCCGTGATTCCTGGCTTTCACGATGTCGGCGCCCTCGGGCGTGTCCATTGCTGCAGCGCCGGCCAAACCTGAGGCGGCGGCATCCTCATCCTCGACGCCATCGGCGTCAGCCGCTTCTCGTCCGACCAGCTTGCCGATCCAGCGTGCACCTTCCTCGGGCGGCGCGACGGCTTCAGCCTCGCCGGCGCCGCAAGCGTCTGCAGCAACCGCCACCAACGACAAGAAGCGGAAGGCCCATCCGACAGCGGCATCTGGAGCCGCAAAAGCAGGCGATGACGCCGCATCCTCCTCTGCATCGGCGAATGTTGCCGCTCCGGCACCTGTTCCTGTTCCACGGCCCAGAGAGGCTAAGCGTACCCGAGTCCACTTTTCGTGCGTTGAGTGTCACCGACGAAAGCAGAAGTGCGATCGCAAGGAACCGTGTTCTCAATGTGTGGCAAGACGCGTACCGCATCTGTGTCGACCCTTCTTGAACGGCGTCGAAGACCCCAACGCGTGAGTACAAACACCAATACACTGCATGTGTTTTCGTGTAGCCTGGGCAGCTGTCATTCTCGGGAAGCACTGTCCCCTCAAGGTTCTAGCCGAAGACCGTGGTTTCAAACGACGTCCTGACTGATGCCCAGTAACTCGGACGTGCACGCACGTCTCGCCACCATTGAGGGTATGCTCACTCGCCTGGTGTCTGTGATTCCTCAAGCACTGGCTTCCAGAGCACCGGCAGACCACTCCTCGCCGGATGTCTCGTCGATCGCAACTCAAGGCGAAGATGTTTTCCATCCTCAATCAGCACCGCAACCCACTGCTGAACCGCCTCGTCAAGTCTTTCCCCACAAGCCGCCTCCATCCGGCCTCTTCCCCGCAAACCTGTCTACCTCCACCCCTGTTGGGCGATCAGGGTTCGGCTGGGGCCTGCGAGAAGGTCGCATGATCTCGCTCAGTGTTGAGGACAACGCCGAGCTTCGGGACCTTCTTCTGACTCTTAGGGAGAGTGGCATCACGAAGAACCATCTTGAATGGCTCATTGCAGGCGTTCCGGGGCGTCGCATGGCCGACGCTTTGGTCGAGCTGTACTTCAGGTGAGTTGCGTTATGTCATCCGGAGGCTCGTGCTGACAATCAGGGACATCGAGTGCGTAACTTCCTCCTGGGGCAAATGTGGGGTGCTAACTTACTTGCAGCTGGACTCGTTACAAGATGAACCGACCTGCCTTTGAGCGCCGATACGTTGCCTTCTTCGACTCCATTGGACGCAATCCCACCAGTCCGAAGATCGATGCCGATACCATCAAGTGGCTGCCTTTGATGTTCATTGTGGTGAGTGACCCACGGACATGGTGCCTTCCTCGCCCCTAGTCGCTGACATGAAGCTTGCGATTGCCGTATTGTCTGCTGGACCGGATATCGTGCCAGCCGATGAGCAGCAAGGCTGGTCGAGGCGATTCTACGGATCGGCGCGCAGTGGCTTGGAATACGCCAAGGCGCTGCAACGTGATAACCTGGAAGTCCTTTTCGCGGGGCTGCTGGCGTCACGATACATGCTGCTCACCCGCCGTCCTGCCGAGGGTTCTACGCCCCTTACGACAGCCTTCCAACTCGGCCTTTACCGTGATGGTACGGTGCTCAATATGACGGACAAGCGCGAGATGGAGGTCCGTCGTCGTGCCTGGGCGATGCTTTATCACCTCGACCGAACCATTTCGCTCCTCGTTGGTCGACCCGCTTCGATCTCGGATGCGCATACCGACGCGCGCCCACCGGCTAATCTTGACGACGAGGAGATTGAAAGCGGTGATTTCGACCCGGCCGGCCACCCCATGACCAAGCCAACCCAGTACACTTACGTGATCGTGCGCCACAAGCTGGCCGAGATTATGGGTCGCATCGCGTACCACACTTTCACTATCCAGATGCCGGACTATCAAACCGTCCTGGCTCTGGACAAGGAGCTGCTGGCCTGGCGAGATTCACTCCCTTCCTTCCTTGCGATGATCAACCCCGATACCAGCCTCGACGCAAGCCACCCGTACCTCTTTGTTCAACGCCACCTTCTTGCATGCGAGTGGTACTACACTCGTATCACCCTCAATCGCCCGTACCTGCTGCGACGGAAACCGCAAGACGGACGTTACGCGTACTCGCGGAATGCGGCTATTGAATCTGCACGTGCCGACCTGCTGTCTCGTCGCGCCTTCATGCTGGAGAAGGGTGACCTGATCATTAATTCCGGCGGATACCGTGTGCTCAACTCGTACATGGTTCTGGGTGTGACCATCAAGCTGGACCCTGACTCGCCCCAGGCAGACGAGCTCCGTCACTTGCTCAACGTGGTATCCGGTCGTGCCCGCGATGAGCAGGGACGTCTTTCTGAACCCATTGTCAAGGAGGAGCTGGCCATCGTTGAGTTCCTCACCGCGAAGAACCCTACAAAGGCTGCCCCTTCCACTGCCAACGGGGCAGCTCAGAAGCAGCGTGCTGCCAACGGCGAAGGCAGTGATGAGAACACGCCCGTCGACCTTCTTCTTGGATTGGCAAAGACCAATTCCGGTCGCCGTGCGGCCGAGGAGGAGCGACGTCAACTCCGACTTCAGCAGCGCCGCGAGATGGAGGAGCAGCGTATGGCTCAGCGCAGATCCATGTCGTCGGCGTCGAATGGCAACAATCAAATGTCCTCGGCTTCGCCATGGGGCTATGTTGCACCGCAGATGCCCGGACTGGACGTGCACCAGCCGTTTGGCTCGCAGAACGCATCTGGCATGCGCCGCGTGCCCCGACCTCTGCAGCCTCCAACCGGCGCAAAACGGGAGGGCTCAGACAGCGGCAAGGACTCTCTCGGCAACTGGTCTCCCGAGAATCCATTCAGCTTTGAGAGTGCCCGAGCGTCGCCCGGGTTCAACGCGACTGGACCCAACATTATCCCCAGCCCTCATGGGCAGTTCCAAAACGTCAGCAGTCAGAACAACAACGCCAACCAGATCTCTGGCCTGTCATCCTACACCGACATGTCGTTGCCGATCACGTCTCCGAACGACCAGCTCACGACGACGCTCCAGCAGAACAGCGCAGAGTTGTTCGGCTCGAACGGCGCCGAGTTTGGCACAGCCGTGGGTGACGGCTTCGACTTCACCAATCTTGGCGTTCCTGGACCAGGGAATATGGACATGGGGGCCTTCAACCCCTTCACGATTACGCAGACCGGCGGCAATGACGAAGGAAGCGGATCGGAACCCGGTCCGGATGACGAAACGACCTTCCTCAACTTCATCCTTCACAAGTTCGCCAACAATTCCGGAGAGCCCGTGTAAATTATGAGACATCTCGAGACGACGCAGTACCATCGTAGCAATATAGCAATACCTCACCGTATATTTTGATTCCCCGATATTTGGGTCGTTATCTGTAGTGACATGTATTACGGATAGCTTGGTTAACAGCACAGGCAGCAGAGTCAACAGTCTAAGAGGTGACATAGATATCGAAATCAACACAGCTCCAACGGGCCCACAACTCGACGCACAGAGAATCTCTAATTTTCTACTTGATCTTGTCGAGAGGACGGTTGAATCCACCACGACGATTCATGTACTGACGCCAAGTGCGCTTCTTGTTGACCTTGGCCATGCCAACATCGTTGCCCTCGACCTCGGCACCCTTCATGTCAGCTCAAAGAAGCGTAATCTGAGCTCACCTTCGTGGTTCCAAACCCTCCGAATCCCATCATGGCCGCCATAGCAGCAGTCTCCTCGTCCATCTCCTCGGCGGGCTCGGCCTCCTGCTCTTCCTCCTCGGCGGGTGGAGCTGATTGTCAGTTACGAGTACAACTCCGCAAAACTCACCTTCCGGCTCGATCTTGCGTCCATCGTCGGTGTATACGACACCGCGTGCACGCTCCTCCTCACGTCTCCGGCGTCCTTCCTCAATGGCACGGCGGTCGAGCGGCCTCTCCCTGGACCGAGAGCGGTCGCGCCCGCTCCGTCCCCCGCGGCCACCGTACCTGTCTCCACGATCCCGATCCCAGTCACGGTCCCTCGAGTCTCGGGAATCGCGAGAATCGCGCGAGTCGCGGCTGTATCCGCCCCGTCCCCTGTCGTAGCCTCCACGCTCATACCGCCGCTCACGGTCGGGGTGTCCGTAGTCCCGATCGCCGCGATCGTCGTGCGGCCGCCGGTCACCGCCATAATCCCGGTCCCTCCGGTCATCGTAGCGCCTCGAATCCCTGACTGGGCTGCGGGAGCGGTCACGGCCGCCTCGTCCTCGAGCGCCTCCGCGAGGAGGGGAGTCGTTGTAGCGCAGAGGCTCGTCACGAGGCATTTTGTGTTGGATGGAGTAGGTGTTGTTGATGAAGAAATGTCGAGCCTCTTTGCACTTTCAGGTGGCAACATGAGTGCGTCATTTGCATAGCCGCGGGACCAAATCGGTGCTAATGGCACATTAGCTTTCTCCCTAATCACCATGTTATTCAGCGGTTTACGTAACTCACAACCAGCCGCGCTTGAACAAAGCCGCTCAGCCAGATGTTGACAACTGCGGTCTTCCTCGGCGCTCATCAGCTCACCACACCGACGACAAAAGCTCGGCAACATGGCAGCGACGACGCTGCACTCGAGACTGACGGATGACCTGTCCGGTCTCCTCGGGACGCTGGGGAAGAAGCGCCTGACGGAGCTCAAGAAGCACAAGGGCGCCGCACCACTGAAGCCGCTCGATGCCGATGACCTCCGGAGCAAGGTCGACGCCATCTGGAGCAAGAACCACGACGAGGGTCCGTCATCTCGGAGACCGGATGTGATTCGAGGTACCATGGACGTCGTTGGGCGGGACCTCGCCCTCCGGCCTGTAGTTTCCGGCGAGGTGAGTCCAGTTGCTCGTTCGACAACATTCAACTGACATCCTCAGCTCTCCGAACCTGAGTATGGTGCGAGCGAGAAGGAGCAGGCATCGTTTCAGACTGCGCTGCAGGACCGACTCGACGTTGTTCTGACGCTCTACGAGGCAGTGTACGCGACGCACGCCGAGGCGCTGCTCGAGCCGGGAGCGATCTTTATCCCTCTGCTCGAGGAGTTCGTCGAGCTGCTCAGCGTCGAGACGTGGCACTCGTTCTTCTCCTACTTCGAGACGAGGGAGAAGCGGTTCACGCGCGACATGCCCGCCTCCAAGGGCAAGGCGTTACCGCTTCTGCGAACGATCAACACCTTCCTCCGGACACTCAGCAGCACCCCGGCGGACCTGCAGCTGCGCGGCCGTGTGCAGCTCTTCGCGAGCCGCGCGATCAGCGTCAGCGACAAGAGCGCCATCAACATGCGCGGAGAGTACAGCGGCATCCGGACGACGTGGGAGGAGACGCCGGAGGAGACGGCTGCGGGCGCAGACGGTGACGTCGAGATGGACGGCGGCGCGGCAAAAGGCGAGAAGGGAGAGAAGAGCGAGGACGACAAGTTCTACAACACGCTTTGGAGCCTGCAACAGTACTTTGCGCACCCGCCGAGTCTGGATGGTCCGGCGACCGGGGAGCCAGCGCAGACGCCGTTCGAGCGCTTCCGAAGTGCGAGCGACGAAGTGCTCGAGCGTCTCTTCGCGGAGACGGCGCGGGAGCGCGCAAACCCGACACCCAAGGTCGACCGGGGACCCGATGCCGAGACCGAGGTCGTGTTTCCGCGATATCTGACGGCACGCGCTCTGCTGCGGCACGAGCTGGCCGACATCGGTTTCCGGCGGCAGGTTCTGCTGCAGTACTTCATCCTGTTCCAGTTCCTGCTGAACCTGACCCCAGGCGTTGCGAGCAAACAGCAGGCGACGGGCGGTATGCCGAAGTCGTTCATTATCGATGACGACGCGGCGAGGTGGATCAAGAGCACAGTATCCCGCATCCGCGACGAGCTGAAGCGCATCGACAGCACAGACGGGCTGCGCTTCGAGGAAACCGTCGTCGAGTTGATGAACCGCGAGCGGCGCTACGCGCAATGGAAGAATGACGGATGTCCCGAGGCAGACTGGGCGATCGCCCCCGTCCCGCCGACTGAGGGCAAGGCGACGGCGCGCAAGTGGGAGCGGCAGTCCAAGCCACCCCGCCCCTGGCCTTACAAGCAAGGTACGCCGACGCTGACCCGCCTCTCCGAGACGAGCTTCAAGGGTCTCGGCGACTTCAAGAAGAAGACGAGACAGACAGTCTTCGAGCTCGAGGAGGAGTATCGCCGCCTCGAGGCTGAGGAGGAGGACGACAAGGCCATGGGCCGCGAGCCCCCAGAGAACATCAAGAGGGTAAGCGTGGAGCTGAAGGACAGCTGATCTTAAGCTAACATTCAGCGCAAGGAGACGATCCGATGGCTCGCCCTCCGCCAGGCGCGCGACACGCACCCCCGCGTCCTCGCCGCCATGGGCGCGTACGACCTCACCAAGCTCGTCAACCTGATGCGCGACTTTGACTCTAAGCAAGCTGCTGCTCGCGCAAAGGGACAGAGCGAGGCCGACGCTGAGGCCGAGGTCGCCGCGGATGCAGAAGGCGGCGACGCTGACGCGGACGTGACTGAGGCAGCCGAGGGCGACGCCGATGTGCCAGAGGCTGAGGCTGCTGCTGAGGAGCCTGCTGCGGACGAGGCGGCGGCTGAGAAGGAGGAGACCGAGCCTGCCCCGCAAGTGGTCGTGCAGGAGTCAACTGCGGAGACGGATACCCCGATGGACACTCAGGAGCAGGCGCAGGCACAGCAAGAGGAGACTCTCCCGGCTGAACAGCCTGTCGAGCGGTCCGCCGAGCAGACCGCCGAGCAGCAGCAGCAGGGCGACGTCGAGATGGCTGAGGCGGAGGAGCAGGACGATGAGGGCGACCTCGGCGAGGCCGAGTGAGAGCTGTAGACACTAGACTCGATGCGACATCCCCTTGTAACCAAAGCAAACAATGAGCAGTGCTACAATGGTATGTCCAGAACGGTTCCATAACGATATCAGAGTACCAGTACCAAATACGTACAGGGTTGTTAATCGGTTGTACAAAGATCTCCCCAACTCCTCGACGCGTCCAGTGGCGTCCAAGCTGAGCTGCTGACCCACTGTCGCGGATCCACCAGCTAGCCGCTGTCGGCGGAGGATTCGCTCGCTCTACGCCCTCTACACCTACTCCGCCTCCCTCCACTCCTCCATCCTCTACCCTCTACCTGCAGCATCCCCGCCGTCACGATATGCTCACTCGCGATCGGTATCGATGCTCCGTCCCCTGGAGCGACTGCGCTCGCGACTCCTGCTCCGGCTCAGGACAATGTCATTGTCGCCCACGAGCGCCGCGTATTGGCCGCGTTTGCCCGCCGCCTCGCGCTTCTCCTGCGTCTTCTTCACCTTGCGCTCGGGCCGGACGACAATAACGGGGACGGGGGAGTGGGACACGGCGAATCGACTGATCGAGCCCATTCCGGGCGCGCCGAAAGCCTTGCCCCAGCGCGAGACCTTGGAGCGCTGCCCCTTCGTTCCGACGACTAGCGAGTCGGGGCGGTACAGCGCAATCATTTTAAGAATCATCTCGGGGATGTGCCCGACGACGACTTCGACAATGACCGAGATCTGGCGTCAGCTGATAGTGTCATAGTACGACAGCTCAGAGCCAAGCTGCCGCGTTGCAGCGAGGCGGGGACAGCTGTGCGTCGCTTCGCTCCGCCCAGCTCGCACGGAATACTCACCTTACGCCCGTCCTCCTCGTTGTTCTTCTGGAGCACCGTTTGGAGCATCTCGTTGGCCTCCTCGCGGAGGTGCTCGTGCGCGACCTCGGTGTGACGTTCGCTCTCGCCCATGTCCTTAACACGCATAGCGATGACCTCGTCTCCATCTTCCACCAGTTCGCTCATGAGCCAGTCGAGGGCGTCCTCGCCCGATTCGTCCGGGGACACGGCGACGAGGAACACGCGCGTGTTCCGCGACCGTTTGTAGCCCTCGGATTTGGCCTGGTGTTGTCAGCTATGACAAGTCCCGCGTTGGATCCAGAAGCGTGGGAGGGTCTGTGGGCCGAGGAAGGTACCGCTGGTGCGAGACAACGCGTGGGTCGCGAGCCGGTCAGCTGGAAGAGTGCGATCCAGGGCCTGAGAACAGCTTCTGAGTTCTGGCCCAGGGCAAGGGACGCATAACGCACGCTCGCAGTGCATATGCCTGCAGTCAAGCGCTTTTCGCGCGCTTATCATCCCAACCCAGCCCTTATCGATGGCCCGTGCCGATCACGACTGCATTAAGGCGCGAAAGGCGGTGCAGATATGAGCGGACTGGCCGCCATCTTCGCATTGCTTGCAATTCTGCGTGCTGCCTGGAAACAGCCCTTCGGGATCCGGTGACTTCCAGCGACCTCCACGAATAGACCACCCCCAGAGCGCGAGTTGACTCACCTGACATGTATATGTGAACAAACTCTCAGGCTGGGCATCGAACGTCTCGAACCCGACCTTGCGCCTGTACTTTCCGTCGCCGACTGAGGAGGTCGTCCCCGCCGTCATCGTGCGCGGGAAGCCTGCACCCGTCACGCCGAGCCCGCTGATGCTGCCGCGCGGGCTGTGTCCGTGGCCCTGCTGGTGCGCAAAGGAGGCTGCCGTGCTCGGCGTGTTGGTGCCGGAGACGGGCGAGAGGGTCTGCGGCGTCCCGCTCCCGTCGTTCGGCGGGTTCACCGTCATCTTGATCGCGGGGCGGAGGGGTGGTGTTCCTGTACTCATGGTGGATGCTGCAATGTCGTCGGGTGGTCGAGATCGTGTGGAGCGATATCAATCAGAGGGGTATAGTCTTGACGTCGGGGTGTGTGGTGTGTGGTGGTGGCGAAAGAAGAATCAATAGCTTGGGTAGATGAATGCTCGATCTCGATCGGGGAGTGCAAAAAAATTCGTGATGAAAGAGGTAGGAGGGAGTGTTGTTGTTGACGAAGCTTGATGCTCGTGCGTTTGCACAGCTTGAACGAGTCGGGATGATGGGCGAGAAGCAACTCGGACGCCATGGCAGGCGTCGCCCGTACCAGCCTAGCCGCCATCCGCAGGCGCAGGACGATCTGGACCACACACCTTCGTCATAGCGGGGCCTCCAGCCAATGAACCGCCCATTTGCTCCCGTGCGGATCCGCCCAGTTCCGGCGACCTCCTACGCGATCCTACGGTGGCGTCCACGTGCTGAAGTCTACCTCCACCCGGCCAGTCCGCGTCATTTCCTGCCGGCCCAAGGGCCAAGGGCCAAGGAATGTTGCGGTCGACGCCGGTTGACGCGACGACAACAAAAAACGCAAGTGTCCGACGGAACAACAGCGACGGAACAACTACGGGCGGAACTCGACTGGAACTCGACGATGGAGGAAGACGCACTGTCAGGGTGGAGACCGCTCTGCACGAACTGCGCCTATCCCGCCAGCCATGTATATACGACCTACACCTCGCGCTCGAACATCAGGCTGGGTGTATGTGTGAGTGGTGATCTTCCTCCTCCCCCCTGTCCGGTAGCTGTGCTGAGTCTGTAGCGAGCTGACCAAGCAGGACAACTGTGGAGGCTTCATCGACCCGCTCATCGAGGCGCCCCCGCTGCTTCTCTTCCTCGACCTGGTGCTGCTGAAGCCGCGCGTGTTTCTGCACTTGCTATTCAACCGGGGCTCGCCGCCGCGCAAGGCGGGAGAGCCAGCAAAGTTGGAGGAGCTGCGACCCAAGCCAGTGGAGCCTACGCCAGCTGTCGAGGGTGACACAGGACGCACGGGCGAGCAGGAGGTCGAGGTTGAGGCGGCTGAGGCGGCTGCCGTGGCGGAACAAGCAGAAGATCGACCAGAGGAAGACGGACCAGCCGAAGGAAGGCAAGGAGATGGAGAAGGAGCAGAGAGGGTCGTTGCGGGACCAGCCGAGCCGGCGCCCCGTCGGCACTTTGTCGAGCCAAGGCAGGAGACAGTGCACGCCTACCTCGTGCGACTGTTTACGATCACGCTCCTCGCCGAGGTCGCCGTCCGCCTTGCATCGGCGCCACTCGTCTCCTTCCCCCTCCTCATTGCCACTGCCTTGCGCGTGGGGCTCGAACTCGGCGCCCAGCTCGCGACGAGCACTGCTCTGGCTCTGGTTCTGCTGAGGTGGAGGGGGTGGTACACCCCCTCAACTTGGGGAGTGTACGAGCCTTCTGTCCCCTCAAACGACGGAGGGTATGACGAGGCAAAACAGGCGGGCCAGAAGGGACAGAAAGACGGCCGCCAGCGCGGCTTCCTCCCCGCCCTCATCCCCCTCGTGCTCCTGTACACGACGCTGCTGCCCCTCCTCCTCCAGCTCGGGCTCAGTGTCTGGTCGGTCGCTGCTTCGCCCCTCACTGGCCTCCCTGGCCTCCCCGGTCCCCAGACCAGTACGCCACTTTCCGAGTCCTTCGCAGCCGTCGCGCCCTGGCTCGTGAGCCGCGTCCCGCCCCAGATGGCTCGGGAGGTGGACCGCGCCTGGGCCAGCTCGAACAAGCTCTGGCTCGGGACCAGATTGCTCGGCGGCATGAGTGCTGGGTTTGGACTGAGGGTGTTGCTCCCCACGCCGCCTTTGGTGACCACGGCTGTGGTGCTGGCGGGTTGGGGTGCGGCACTGGGCGTGGGCTCTTGGCTCGATCCGTGGCTTTAGCTTTTTTTATGTTGTATCATTGCTGGTCCTGGATGAGCTTCAACCTCTGCCCCGACTAATGCGGACTACCTCCACTGACTGTCTTATACTGACGCTCATGAGTGAGGGATGGAGGGGCGCAGTGCGTCTCATGCGACTCGGCTCAACGCTCGTGAAGAAAGAACAAAAAAATCCCAAATGACATAAACCTATCCGTTTGTAGTGAAACGGGTGCAGTATTGTGCTTGACGTACGCCGTACGCGGCACGGTGCTAAACAACAATAAAATCGAGCCGGGTACCTCACTAGGCTTGGGTGCTCTACCTTAGAGCCGGGGGTATATTGCCTCGATAGGGGACCGGTACAACTGCGGCGCACCCGGATCTTGAAGACCAGAGTAACTAAAAGAGACCAGAGAGACCGCGCTGAAAGACCGCCGTGACGGAGATTGCCCAGAAGGAAGAAGAAGGGGTGATCCACAGCTCCGACTTCAACTCGCTTGACTCGCTGACGCGAGCCAAGCTCGAGCTCACCGGGCTATGCCAAACGTTCCACTCGCGCTGTGCAAATGTCCCGCCTGTCCTCGGAGCGAGGTATGTCCCTGACTGATGCTCGTACTCGTGGCGTGGCTCATGGACCCGTGCCCCATCGAGGACGAGTCGTCCGTGGAGCAAATCTCGCCCGAAAAGCCCATGTGCGACTGCTCGACCGTGCTCACGGAGTGGAGGCTCTGTATACTGGGCCCGGCGTGGAGTTTCGGCACAAACTTGGCCGGATTCGCGTACGCATTGCCGTATGCGTCGAACGGGATGCCGTACATCGAGTTGGTCGTGTTCTTGGGTGACTTGATCGTGACGGAGACATTGTCGTCACCCCCACTTCCGTGTGTTATGGATGCCGAGGGGGGCTCGGGGATGGCGTGCTTCTCGCTGAAGGGGCTGTTGGCGTACTCGTACGCTAACCAGTCGTCGTAGTGCGTGAAGCGCTCGCTGTCTGCGTTCTGCATTGGGGACCGCTGTGCGTCGTCCGAGGCGTATTCCCACTCGCCATCCTTTGACACACGCTGGAACGACGCTTCCGGCATCTCCGGGACGGGCTCCAGGCAGGTCGGCTGCCGCGATCCGTGCAGCGGTCCGTCGGAAAAGTCGAGGGCAGAATGTTGCGTTCCGTTGCGCTTGAGGCCGGACCGCGGACTGATACCGTATTGGTCCTCGTCGCGGAGTTTTAGAGCTCCGGAACGTCGGCGTTTCTGGGGAAGATCAGCTGTCTGCGATCTATACCGGCAGCATTGTCACTTACGCAGAAGAGGAACAATAGCAGAAGGATCGCCGCAACAGCAGCGAGACAACCAACGACAACACCTTTGCATGTCAGCAATGTGGAGTGGCCAACGACACATACCAGCAATACCTCCCTTCGAGAGAGACCCGTCAGACGAGTTGGAAGCCTCGGACGTCGGGTTGGCCTCATTCGTAGCCGTGAGGGTTGTGGCGGTCGATGAACCCGCCACAACGGTGACCTTGGTACCAACTTTGCCACTTGCGGTAATGGTGCGGTCCGGGGATCGGACCGTGGAATACGTTGTCGAATACACCCAAGTTGATGTACGTGTTTCGCCACCTGCCGCCTTGTAGACGCTAGAGGTCGTCAGGGGTACTGCAGAGGTGCTGACCACCTCGCTTTCTACGGCATTGGCGACCCAGTACTCGGACGTTGACTGGTATGTTTGCGAGGGCTGCTGCTGCTGCTCCTGGTCCGTGCTGTTGTCATCCCAGCTTCCCAAAGTGGAAGAACTAGAAGACGCTGCTATCGGTTGTTGTGTTGGCGTCGGTGACGGCTTCTCCTCCTCCCTCGTCGGGGAGGGTTGTGGCGTCCAGTTGTCCTCTCCCTTTGAAGGTGTCGGAGACGGCAATGACGCCGAGACAGTAATGTCAGTGGGTTGGTCAATCGGCTTATCGGAAGAGCTGGTACGTAAGCGACCATGCAGGCTGCGCAACGTACGGTTCAGACGTGGGCTGAGGCGCTTCGCTGGAATGCGTCGGCTCGGTCTCACCGGCTGACGACGGCGACGCCGATGGAGGCGTAGAGCTCTCCTCGACTTGCGACGGTGGTGCTGAGGACTCCTCGTTAGGATCGGAGAAGAATTCGGAAAAGCCAGAGCTCGTCGTCGGTGCCTCCGTCGGCGATGCCTGGGAAAGGCTCTGCTCTACTGTTGGTTGAGGTTGAGCGTCAGCAGACGATTCCGTCGGTAGGGGCGTGGGAGAAGGGGCCTGGGAGGCGTCCGGGGTAGGGCTGGGAGTCGGAATGGCGCTCTCCTGGATCGGTTCAGACATGGCGGAGTTGCTCTCTGCGGGAGTCGGGGTAAAAGACGGCGCAGCGCTCTGCTCAGACATTGAGGATTCGACTGCGGGAGAGGTGGCAGATGATGTGTTGGGAACCTGCGGCTCCGATGTTGGTGAAGTGTCAGTTGCCGACTCCGATGCAGGGTGATTGTCTTTTTGGGACTGCCAAGATTCAGAAGACTGAGCAAGAGGAGAGGGAAGAGACGAGGGGGTCTCTGCGGGGATAGTTATTATTGTTGGGGTTTCAGCGCGAGGTGAGCCCTGCCACCTCCGGGCTAGGGCCTGCCTGTGCTGACCCCTAAACATGGGACGGTCGTTCTTCATCTTTGAGGTCTGAGGGCCGCCACGATTGCGAGCCAAAGCGGAAAGCAGTGTGCGGTTGTGCGTGTACGTATACAGTGTTCGTCCTTGGTACCACAGATGACCTGCGACAACGGACGACTCTCAGAGGATGCTTGAATCAACTGGAAATGTCAAGTTTTGTTAAAGCAGGGCGTTGGTTGCGAAATGGTTGAGAGAGAGTTGAAAGTAAGAGGTGTAGCTTACTCGGGCTGCCCGTGCCCGTGCCGATGAGGATTAAGGTGGAGGAAATGAGGGTCGGTTCAAAGAGCGTGAGGGGAGAAGGGGTGTAGAGTAGCGACGTGCCGAAGTAGTGCGGAGGTGGGTGAAAGGTTGTATGCGAATGTATTGTTGTCGTTCGTCGCGAGGTATCGGTGCCAGCACCAAGTCACCAAGTCACCAAGATGTTGTGATTCGGATCGGGGATGCGCTGGGGTGGCGATATCGGACTTGGACTATGAGTGGAAGTGAGACAAAAAGGGAGGTAGAGCTGTCGTCAACGAGTCGTGCAGTGACGTTGAGGGGGCACCGACTTTGAAGGCGTGTATGTAAAGTCGGGTAGAGGGATCAACGAACACGAACACCGACGACGGCGGGGAAGGAGAAGGTCAGAGCGATGAGGGAAGAAGAGGCGAAAGAGGGAAGAGAAGACGCAAAGTGAAAGAGTGGCCGGCCCAGAGCCAGAAGTGTGGAAGGGAGCATGGACGTATGTCTCGATTCGGCGCGCGGTGCGCAGTGCGCTGAACGGTCCGGGACGCTGAACGTCAGCAGATGCAGCAGTAGCAGAGGAGGAGTAGGGAAGGGAAACAGACAGTGCACATGCACAGGGCCCTTGTGGGTCCTCGCAAGGGCCTTTGCCCACTGCAGCCAGGAGGCGCACGCTAAGCACCGTCGCGCAGTGTTTGCTGTGTTTGGCTCTGGTTCATCGGCGAGCGGCGCGTTGGGACGCGCAGCTCATTGCTCGGCATGCGCAGACGACCGGGCCGTAGGGCGCAACAGCCTGACAGCTACGGCTGTTACGGATGGTCCAGCGACCAAAGTGCTGAAGTGTCAAAGGGTCATGCAGGATCACCTCGAGCACGGACCGTCCGACGTCCACTCCATCTGCCACCACTGACTGGCTGACGGTCTGTTCTTCGGCGCCTCAAACGCCATCCATACGACCCAGCGCAAGCCCTACCCGAGCAGGGCGCAGCATGCAGACAAACTGACCCAGGACTGGCAGGGAGGTTCGAGACAGCGAGGGTGGACACGCATAGGGCCGGCGCGGCGTATGCGGCGGTGTGCTCCCTACCCCTCGACCCGGCCCCCGTCGCTATCATCAATTGTATCATATCAGAGACCCAGGATACGCCGGATGCACCCTTGCTCACGCTAAGCATGTAATCCCTTTACACACCTAGATTCCCCCCTTGTGACATGTCTCCATCAGTCTGTCCATCAAATAGAATCCCAGACACCGGTCTGTGGTTGACCATCATGCATACGTCTCCTTCGGATGGCTCAGAGGGGCACGTGCCTCGGCACCTAGTGGTCCTTGCCTTCCTTGACGCGAACCTTGAAGGCCCCGCGCTCTCGGACCGCATTGACCTCGTCCAGCGCCCACTTGCGACACGCCTGGTCCTCCTCTGTCGTCGTCGTCCATCGTGATCGCGCGACAATGCCCCACCCACGCGTGGATGGAATTCGGAGCGATTCCTTCTCCCATTTCCACCCGCACTGAAGGCCGACCCATCCGAGCCACATCACGTACGACTTGTAGCGCGACGATCCAGCTTCCAGACCCGCTTCGAAACCACCTTCCGGCGTGTGCGTATGCGGCGGTGCCTTGTACTCGAGGGTCGTAAACTTCTCGTCAAGCGTGTGCAAGCAACACGGCAGCGACAGGTAGGGCACTGGCTTGGCGGGGATGAGAGATAGCAGTGGGATCCACGGCTATGATAGCGCGTCAGTCTGTGGCAAGCACCGGAATGCGGGACTCACAGTGAGCTCGTCGGCGTGGTTACCCAGCATGAACGACCCTTGTTTGATAACGCAATCCTCGCGCCCAGGCCATTCCCCAGCCTCCCACTGCTCGAGCGTTTCTGGGAACCAACTCGGCATGTCGATGGGCAGCTCGATCAGGGCTGCCTGCGTCTTGTCTGGGTACTCGGGCCACGTCCGACGTGCACGCAACTCGTATCCCTTTCCATCGTATCCCTGCAAAGTCAGCGCCAAGGGCGGACGAGACCCCTCCAAATGCACTCACCTCAGACGTCAGGATGTGGACGATAAGACCATTGCCCTGAGATGGTCAATTGCGTCCTCACCAAGTGCAACTTACGCATCCTAAATCGATGAAACCAGCTGGCGGGCGGCCCCACGTGTCCCACTCCTGCCCAGTAATTGCCGGTCCCTCTCGTGGCGGATACATGTCCTTCCACAGCAGCATCAAGAAGGTGCAGATTGCGATATCCTGTGAGCCCCAAAGTGAAAGGTCGTCAGGCAACGCCCGGTCATCTGGTGAGCCTGGGTTCTGCGGGTTTGTATTCGGTACGAAGTCGTCACACCATCGCAACCACTTACCTTCCACACATGTCGCTTGACATCTTCCACCTTGGTGCTCCACGCCAGAGGCACACGCGAGTCGAGTTTCTTGTGGCGCTCCTTCAGCGTCTGATACAGGTCCTGGAACGGCTCGCGAGGCACAACGACCTGGGAGTTAGCTAAGGAGGACTTTCAGCTCACGTCATGGTGCACCCGCTTCTGGTAGCCGATCAATGTCCCATATCCGTGCTTGTGCAGCTTCTCGAGTAGGGCGAGGCATGTTCGGTTTAGTCGCCGCTCGACGACCGCCTGCGCCTCGATTCGTGCTTCGGGAGTGTCGTCCTCGAGAACAGTAGCAGGTGTTTGTACCGGCGCAGCCTCGGGTAGCGGCGGAGCCAGCGGTGATCGTCGTCGGGGAACCTTCGGCGGAGGCGCCATCAATTCGGGGTTGCCGGTGGAGGGCGTGTCGTCGAAAGGAAGGTATGACACGGTGAGGGTGCCATACACCCGGGGCACACCTTCCTCCGGCATAGCCGCCTCAGTCTCTTCCGCAGCCTGCCACTGGAACGCTAGCTTGCGGACCGGCGGGTGGTAGTAAGGCACCTCGGCTGCTGAGTCCGCTTGCGGCATCTTGACATGCAGACCAGCAGAGCCGTCCGGAGCGCTGTAGGTGTGGATCACCTGCTCGAGCCTCGAGTCACGGTTGGGCTGCCGAGGAACAAACCTGAAACGGTTGAACTCGTCCATCTCCAGCCCTAACCGCTCGCCGAGTCCTCCGTCGTCATTGTCGCCCGGTTGAGAGGGAAGACAGTCGGCACGGATGATCAAGCTCGAGTTCTGCTCCGGATGCCGTGAGAGCTCGTTCAGGATGGAATGGAAGATGTCGAGGGGAAAGTATGCCGGAGCCGACAGAGGCGTCACCCATTTCTCGGTCTCGGTGTCCAGTGGACTTGTGTGCTCGCGGGGAAGGTGGGTCGGCTGGAACTTTGGGCGGGGAGGGGTCTGAACCGTAGCCTTGACGGGCTTGACGGGAGCCTTGGGCTGCAGAGATGGGACAGACGGAGAGCCACTGTCGAGTCTGGTGCTCGCTAGACCATTTGTGACGCCGTCCATGCCGTCAACCGTGGTGCCTCGAGGGTTGTTGACAGGTCTCGTCGATCAGAAATCTCGATGCAAGGTCGATCAGCAGAGGACCTGGAAAGTGGAGGTCCATTGGGTGATAAGATTGAGGCCGCGAGATGAGTGACGTGTGACAGGGACACGTGCACTGCGGAGATGGACAAGGTTGTCCGGTCCAAAAGTCACTAAAGTATCCGTTAGGCTGGAAAAAGAAGCTCGCAAAGAGCCCGGCCTAAGCGAAGTAAATGACGCGACGGCGGCGCGACGTCTGAGCGGATGGCCCAGTAGTCAGGCTCCGGACTCGCTTTGGACGGGCGGTACGGTGATCGGCCCCTGAGCCGTGGTATCTGGCACATGAATCATTGGGTCATTGGGTGCCACGTCTGAACTTTGAGGGACACTTTGGTGACGCGCCCAAAGTTCACAGTGTATCCCGCTTTTCTTGCTCCCCTACTTTAACTTGGCACGACCTCGAAGACACCTCAAGACTTCGACTTTGCCAACTTCCCCATTCCACCATGGCCGAAGTCAAAAAGGAGTCTCCTACTCTCCAAGAGCTGCAGCAGCCCGTGCAGAAGCCTGTCAAGCTGTGAGTTGCGTTGACCGCTGTTCTCAACTGACGTTCCACAGTACCAAGTGGAAGGCTATCCACAATGCCACTCTCCCCGCCGAGGGCTCGGGTGCGTTCAACAATGTGCACCTCGCGATCCTCGACCTCGCTGTCCCTTGGTTTGTGCAGCGCATGATCCCGTTCAAGACTGGATGGAAGACATACTGGTTCCTGTTTGCGCTCTTCTTCGTGCCCCTCACGATCGGCTACTGGATTATCACGTCTCGCTTCGGCCCGCGCAAGAATGAGCGCACCAAGCTGCCCAACCGCCCCCTGTCCGAGTACTACACGATCAAGGACCGCGACCTCGCTGCCAAGTACGAG
The DNA here is from genome assembly GCF_000293215.1 of Trichosporon asahii var. asahii CBS 2479. Classification (NCBI taxonomy): domain Eukaryota; kingdom Fungi; phylum Basidiomycota; class Tremellomycetes; order Trichosporonales; family Trichosporonaceae; genus Trichosporon; species Trichosporon asahii. The sequence goes on from NW_014040914.1 coordinate 124,062, forward strand.
GGCAAGAAGATGCCGATGCAGGTGTTCCACGACGCCTACTTTGAGGGCAAGATTGACTTCAACGGCGACGTGCTCGACGTCATGGAGCAGCGCCACGACTGGTCGCTGTTTGAGCTCACGCCCGAGAACTTCCGCTACGTCCTGTTCAACCTGATCCCCGACGTCATCTTCCACACGCAGAAGCAGGACGAGGACCAGATCCGCGACAACTATGACCGAGGAGACGACTTTTACTCGTGGTTCCTTGGCCCCCGTATGATCTACACCTCTGGTGTTATCCGCGACATTAACCGCGAGGAGACGCTCGAGGAGCTCCAGGACAACAAGCTGAACATGGTCTGCGAGAAGCTCGACCTGCAGCCCGGCGACCGCATGCTCGACATTGGCTGTGGCTGGGGAACCCTCATTGCCCACGCTGCCAAGAACTATGGTGCCGACGTCACTGGTGTTACTGTTGCCCAGACTGGTGCCGCGTTCGCCGAGCGCCGCCTGCGCGAGAACGGTGTTCCCGAGTCGCAGGGCCGCGTGCTGTGCATGGACTACCGCGAGATCCCGAACAAGAAGGGCTACTACAACAAGATTTCCTGCCTCGAGATGGCCGAGCACGTCGGCCTGCGCCGCTACTCGACCTTCCTGAAGGAGCTCTACGACCTGCTGGACGACGACGGAGTGCTCGTGTTCCAGGTGGCCGGTCTGCGCAAGCAGTGGCAGTTCGAGGACCTGATCTGGGGCATCTTCATGAACAAGTACGTCTTCCCCGGAGCCGACGCGAGCAAGAACCTCGGCTGGGTCATTGAGCAGCTCGAGGGCGCCGGCTTCGAGGTCAAGAGCATCGACGTCCTCGGCGTGCACTACTCGGCGACCATCTGGCAGTGGTACAAGAACTGGCTCTCGAACCGCGACAAGGTCGTCGCCAAGTACGGCGAGCGCTGGTTCCGCATCTGGGCCTACTTCCTTGCCTACTCTGTCATTGTCGCTCGTCAGGGCTCCTCGTCCGTCTTCCAGATCACCCTGCACAAGAACCTCAACGCCTTCGACCGCTGTGGCCAGATCCCCACCCACGCCGCGACCCAGGCCCCCGTCCGCCGCGAGATCAAGCCCGTCGAGTCGCACCGCGAGTTCTGGCCCGAGATGTACGGTGGTGCCGCTAAGCCTGTCGCTGCTTCGGTCCCCGCTCCGGCCGCCTCCAAGCCCGCCGCGGCCTCGGCCGAGCCCACCCTCTCGGCCGCCTCAACCGCCGCTCTTGGCGGTCTCTCGTCTGCCGCTGCTGCCCCCAAGCCCGCCCAGAACGCCTTCGCGGCCTCTGATGCCGCGTACGAGTCCAAGCTCGACGACACGTTCGACCCGACCCCGATCTCGGCCCAGAACGCGTTCGCGCCCAAGGCCCGCGCCGAGACGGACTTTGCGGCCGCGGTTGTGCCCGACGAGGTCAAGGCGGTCGCGGCCGAGCCCATCGTCCCCGTCGTGCCCAAGGTCGAGGACGCGGAGGGCGCCGAGGTCAAGGGCTCTGCTATCTAAGTATGCCTCTTGGTCGTGGGGTGTGGGAGTGGAGAGGGGAGAGTGGAGAGGGGATAGCGGAGAGGGGATAGTGGGAGTGAGAGTGGGAGTGTGAGTGAGAGTGGACGAATTGAAAGATGAAACGAAAGCACGTCTGTGCCACCCGTAGATCTCATGACCCAAGACATAAACATGAACTTTATGGATTATACTCAAGGACATGATTATCTACAGGCAGATACTGACTGCGTCTCTGTGTCTCTGGCTCTCGACTCGGTTCTGACTGTCGGTCCAAGTAGAGGGGCACAGAGCGACAAGGAACTCGACCTATCAGCCTCGAGACAGGTATCATGACCACATGACCGTCTTCTGCACTCTGCTGCACTCTGTTGCGCTCTGTAACTTGTGGACTGATGTACGGTCGACTGCCTCGACAAGAGTCGGTCCGAAGTAGCGGACCAGCGAACATGCTCGGCCTATCAGCGCGAGGCCGACATGCTGTCAACCACGTCATCTGCCTATTCACTCGAGCCGAGGGCGGGACGGGCGACACGAACACTCGCGGAGCTCTACAACCAACTCCGCCCGCTGCCCGACTGGGTTTCTGACTGCTCCGCTGTTTGTGTGCTCTGGCACATGGAGAAATCGTCTCGTGTGGCGGAGATGTCCATTCTGCCACACGCACGGCGCTCATGATTCTCACTTCTCCTTGCGCACAAACTGCTGCCTAGTTGCGACACTCCCGCGCTGCCCCAGTGCCCCTTGAGTCTTAGATTAATGCATACAAACCGCCTTTGGGGCGGAAACTGCTGGCCGAACTGTGCGCTGTTTGGGCGTCGACCACAGTCGTCCTCCTGTCGTTGTCCTCACTAGAGCGCCCTGTTCCCGTAAGAGAGAGACAGGGCGCTGTTCTCATTTTTGTTTAAGAGCAGAAAAGTCCACTCCGACACCGCTCCGTCGCACAGTCGCTTAGGCGACCTCGGTGATGCCGTGCGAGGCCTTCTTGCCCGTCGCCATCTCCAACTTCATGAAAGCGATCGCACTGCCTGGACGGAGCCCCTTCGGGCAAGTGCGGGTACAATTCAAGATGGTGTGGCTGTGAAGATGTCAGTTGAGGACTCGTGAAGAGGTGGACGGGTGGATGAGGTGATGGTACGGTGGTGGTGGTGGAGTGTGGCAGATGCGTAGTGACTTTCAGGCACCAGGCACGGGTCAAGCGTGGCCTGCGGATTTGATTCCGCCGAAATAGGCGGCTAGTGAAACACGACCCAGGAGACACCACCCAGGAAGAACTCACCATCGGTAGAGAGACATGTTGTTCTGGAGCTTCTCCTTGCGCTCCTCGGTGGCCTGGTCACGAGAGTCGGCAATCCAGCGGTAAGCCTGCATGAGGACGGCAGGGCCAAGGTACTGGTCCTGGTTCCACCAGTACTGTTGAATGTCAGCTTCACAACACTTTTGGGCTCGGAAATTGCCGGGTACTAACCGAAGGGCACGAGGTGGAGCAGCACGCGCAGAGAATGCACTCGTACATGCCGTCGAGCTTCTTGCGGTCGTGCTGGGACTGGAGGATCTCAGTCTTGGGGGGGTTGTCGTGCTTGAGCCAAGGCTGGATGGACTTGTACTGCTTGTAGAAGAGGGTGAGGTCAGGGACGAGGTCCTTGACAACGTACACTGCAAAACGTCAGCCGAGTCCTGTCGGACAAGACCAGAAAAACGCACTGTGAGGGAGGGGGTAGACCTTGCCGGGCTTGGAGGTGTCCTTGTCAATGCGGCAGAGACAGGCGAGGGTGTTGACACCGTCAATGTTCATGGCACACGAGCCACAGATACCCTCACGGCACGAGCGACGGAAGGTAAGGGTGGGGTCCATCTCGTTCTTGATCTTGAGCTGAAAGGTTAGTTGAGAGGGGCTGTGCGCAACTCACGAGAGCGTCAAGCATCATAGGGCCACACTGGTTGAGGTCAACCTTGTAGGACTGGAGCTTGGGCTTCTCCGAGGGGGTGTCGGGGTTCTAATCGAAAGTCAGTAAAATGATCCGTGCAGTAAGCCGGCTACTTCGGCTCCACACGGCGACCGCTTGAGCTTGGTAGACGTCTAGTCTTGAAGTCCTTTCTCAAGTGTCGAGGCGCGCATGTGTTGCCGAGTAGTCGTGACGCGTATACATACCCAGCGGTAGATCTTGAACTCCTTGATCTGAGGAGGCTTGGTGCCGGCAGCAGGGGTGGCGGTCGACTCGGAGGGCTGGGCGAACTGGGAAGCGGCCGAGGTCGAGAGCTGGCGGGCGACGGTGCCGCGGGGGAGGGCACGGAGGGCGGTGGTGCGCATCATGATGGGCGAGAGGTAGGGGATGAGTGGTGAGATGGAGAACGAGGCGAAAGGCGAAGTGGTGACTTGACTGGTTGGCGGACGGGGGTGTGTGGGTGTCGCTTCGGTGAACGGGAGCTATCCTGTGTGCAACACGAGGCCTGTGGTTGGTCGACGCCACCTTGACTGACGGAAGCTGGGGTCGGAACTCTTCGGACTTTGTCCATGCCAATCACAGTCTGCCTAATACGTTTCAGTCACGTGTCGTTCGTAGGACACTGGGCGGGTCCGGGTCAGGACGCGCGGACTGACGGTGTTTTGAAAGCCGCCGTCACCGCTTCATGCATCAGACCGGTGCCTCCGGCTCTGACGCAGCGGGAGAACCGAACCTACCCAGTCCACATGTACAACGCGTCTGCATCCGCGTAACATGACGGCGCATTTGTGCACTACCTCATCGATGCTGAACAGCGTTGCATTGTGTTGCTGAGTACTTCTTGCGCTGCATTCAGACCCATCATAAGGCAATCAACTCGCGCCCCGGCGCCGCCCCCGTGCACGCCGCCATTGCTACCATCACCAGTGTGCGCAGCAAAGTGGCTCCGCTATCACACGAGCACCATCAATTTCCATGCTCAATGCATACACGGGCCCATATGCGAGTTGGGGCCTCTCCAGACATGTGTTACAAAAGATCTTCTCTTCCTTAGAGCTCGTCGGGGACGCCGTGGGACACCTTGGCAGCATACGCCTTCTGGTCCTTGAGCCACTGGCGGTAAGCCGGGATCGAGGTGATCTGTTGACCGAAATGCCACCGCAACAAACACCAGTGCCAGTTTCGCAGCCGAGATAACGGGTACCACACAATGCGGGGTGAGAGATGTGCGAGTTCAAGCATTAGGGCGAAGCGTCAGTAACTGGTCCGCAACGAGCTCGTCTGACGCACCTTCTCTCCGTAGAAGTCGGGCGAGGGGTTGTTCATGCTCTGGCGCGAAGGGTCAACACGCCTCGACTTTATCCTGTTGAAGAACTCGCGGTCCATGACCTCAAGAGGGGAGGGGTTGCCCTTCGAGAGCTTGGGGTGGGTGACGCCAAAGAGAGCGTTTCCGACAGTGGGACCAAGAAGCCAGCCGAACGCTGATGTCAGCTGGAATCCATAAAGGGGTTCAGAGCGCTCGAAGCTCCTGATTCTAGTTGGGACATCAGGTTACACCACCAAGGAAGCACGGTGATGGCGGCCATCGAGCGCGAACCGCTGTGAACTCACCCATGCACGCAAACCTTGATACGTCAGTCAGTACATTGATAAGTGAGCTGGTAGGTTCCACTTACGTGGCTCCTCCGTAAACCATGCTGTAGACAGTCAGCTCCATCGCATGCGGTTTAGCTGGTCACACGCACTAGGGGTCAAAGCCGAAGATGAGCTGGGTGGGATCGACGTCCTTGCTCGCGAAGTACATGGCTCCACCGATCAGGCCACCAAGCGAGGTGGGGATCGACGTGATGGACGACCACTGCCTGCGCCTCTTGCGCATGGCAAGGTAGTCGGACCAGGTCATAGGCAGATCCCGGGGCGAGGTGTAGTTGGGGGGGACCTCATCGGTGGCGGTCGAGGTAGAGGCGGAGGTAGAGTTGAAGCGGCGGGCAACAGCGGCGGAAGGGGCGAGGGTGCGCACCCGGAGGCCGAGGGAAGCGCGAGCGAGAGACATGATGCTGGGTGTCGTCGAGAGACTCGTCGTCGCTGTTCACGTTCAAGAGATCGCTGACGGCCAGCGCCGTGCGGTGGAGGTCGCGAACGGCGTTAGGTGAAATGGCAAGTGGCGGTGACGTCGGGCGGCAACGTCTGCGGGGTCTCCAGGTCTCCTGACGTTGATCCGTTTCAAGGTTCGCTATCTAGGACCGCGACTGGAATCAGCCATCCTGTTCCTCTCGACGCTCATTGCGCCACCATGCCCATATGTCCACCGCGATGAGCGACCACGAGGAGCGCAAGATCGAGCTCCTCGACCTTCCCGGAGAGCTGCTAAGCCAGATAGCTGGGTAAGTTGCGCTGCCAAGCATTGGACTGACGCACAGCCACCTGTCCCTCAACGACATCATCACCTTCCTTTCGCTGCATCCTGTTCTCCTCAACCTCACCCAATCAAACCTTACGCCGTTGAGGGAGTCTATCCGTCAGATACTCCACAACGGACCGCCATACCCTCAAGCGCTCGCAGTTCTGCCCTCGTTGTCCTTCCTGACAGGCCACGATGACGGCAGCCTGTTCATGGATGTGCTGGTCCGGGCGTCGCCCCGATGGATATTGGAGCGATTTGAGATAGGCAGGTGGCGAGATCACGTCTGGGAGGAGGCCTTCAGACGCCGCTTTCTTCCTAGCTGGGTGCGATACAAGAACGCAGACGACAGCTGGCGAGCAGCATATCTACGTGTACTGGGTCGCCTGGAGCACCGCTCGGTTGGATGCGCCCACCACGAATCATGGACAGTGAGTTACATAAGGCTGCTCAATCTGACGGTAGCGTTTCATCACTCTCAGACATAACGGGTCTGCAATGTTGAACCGAATATACACCCGCACGTTCGATCCGTACGACATTTACGATGAGCTGAAGTTAGTTAGGACCGGTGTCGTGGAGCTAACAGCAGGCACCAGAGCAACCACGCTCACTATCCGACCGATGTGAGAGTTGTGCTACACCTGCAGGACGTTCGCATCCTTGCTCTCGGTGTGCTCGTCGAGCGTCCCTCATGGTGTGCCAACGATAGCGCTCATCTTGTTCTTCACCCTCCCATGCTTCGCCGACTGCACACGACGCCCAGGTCGCCCAGAGCACCTCCCAGGCTTCCCCGAACAACATCGGCCCCAGACGAACAGCACAACTTCATACCTTTAGTACGATCTACTACTGGATCGTCGGCTCCGAATCCGCCAAGCATAGCTACTTCCTCGCCACCCTCGCGTCCCCCTGCACTGAGCAGCAGCCCTTCCCTGTTTGGCTCATTTGGCGATTGGATGGGGAGAGCCAGGCGGCTGTCATTGCACGCTGAGCCTGAGAACGGACCCAGTCAGCCTCGAGCAGGAGATCGAGAACGACGGTGGTCGCTGCCGAGCCTCACACGCTCACGGAGCCATCCGAATGAACCCACTGGAGAGCCGCATGAGGCATCGTCATCCGCCGCGGATCAAGCATATCAGCCTCCAGACCCTCACGCCTCCTCGCCTTTGTTTGCGATTCACGGTGCATCACCGCGCGTACCAACTCTCCAGCTGATGCCGGCTCTGCCGGAAGACCACACGCCGCCGACTCCTCCCACGCCTTCCCCGCCACCCCAGCTCCGCGTTCAGCGTCCGTACACGCCTTTGACCCACCCAACACCAGCGTATTCGCATCGCCTCTATCCCAACTTCACGCCGTACGAGTCCGAGTGGCTGCGGACCACGTCATACTCGGTTGACCGGCTCAACCCTGGCTTAGGTGTGACGCCGGATGACGACCCGGTGCTGCGAGTCCGGGACTTCAGAGCCGACCACGAAGAGACGTCAGAGATCGGCGAGACATCGTCGGGCAAGGCGATGTGGGGAACGGAGGGAATGAAGGTGACTGAGTGGGAGCCGGAGAGTGAGGAACGCCGGCGCTGGGCTGGATCCATGATGTGAGCTGGCAGGCCATTGCACAGGAAGCTGACGGACAGACTGGTCGCCCAACTCTTCCCGGGGACTCGAAACGAAGCGGCACCGCCAGGTGTGCCCCGCGACGCCGCCGTCGAGGGTGCTTTGGTCGACCTCGGGCCACGGGGGCAGTATGCGAGTTTGGGTTGGGAAGACCTCGAAGTGCTGCTGCCGTGGGTCAAGCTAAAGTCGCCGGGGCACGACGACCACGACGGACGCCGTTCCGGCTGGGGCTTTGAGGCCGGTACAGAGATATAGGGGAAGGTTGTAAATGCTACGTGTAGCGTTTCTGTGTGTTTGTACAATTTGTAAATGCATCTATGAGAAAGATCGCGTGCGCGACCGAGAATATGACAATGGTGCTGTCTGGTCCCAAATGTGTCTGTGCGTGCGTGCAATGGATAGTGCTTAGATGTTCTCGTCGGGCTCGCCGTCGATGAGGGCGGCATAGTCCTCGGCGCTGGCGAAGGCGGGCATCTCGCGGCGCTTTTTGCGGCGCTCCTTGCGCTCCTCCCTGCGCTTGCGCTTTGCGCCCGCGACGGGGTCCTCCTCCTCCTCTTCCTCCTCGGACTCGGAGCCGCCGAGCTCAATGTTCGGCATCTCGTCGAGCGGGATGAGGTCGTCCTCGTCCTCATCGAGGTCGGGGAAGTCGTCACCGTCCGAGTCGTCCTCGTCCTCATTCTCCTCGTCCTCCTCGTCCTCATCATCGTCGTCCTCGTCAACCTCAGCGGCGTCGTCACCCTCCTCGTCAGAGGAGTAGTCGACGTCCTCGTCGCTGCTGTCGTCCGAGATACCCATGTCGTCGCCAGCATCGGGCATGGAGGCCTGCATAGCCTTCCAGATCTCGTCCTCCTCAGCGTCTGAGCCGGCGGCGGCCTCGTCGGCGTCGCTGGGCATCTCGTCGTCCGAGACGTCCATGGCGTCCTCGTCCGAGTCCTCGCCCTTGCGCTTCTTCGCATCCTTCTTGAGCGCCTCCTTCTTGGCGAGCTTGGTGCTGAAGAAGCGGTGGAAGAAGAGCTGGTCGACGGGAACGTCCTCGACCTTTTTGCGCCAGAACGCCTCGGTGTTGACGTTGGACTCAGGCGCGGTGCGCGGGCCGCGGTTGCGGATGACGTTGCCCGTCGTGTCGTTCACGGCGGCGGGCTGCATGATCGACGCACCCTTGGGCTGCAGCGTCTTCTTCGGGTTGCGGTACACAAACTTGTCGAGGAAGGAGATGAGCGTGTTCAGACTAATATCGGCCGAGCCTGTCAGCGTCTGGCCCATCAGGAGCTGGTTCGCCTGCAGCGCCACACTCGGGTGGAAGTGCTCAGTGAACGGGAGCAGCTCCCAGAGGCAGCTCTGGTCCGCGTGAGCGTACAGCGGCTCGCGCTTCTTGCCGTCGTACTGCTTCTCCGCCGCCTTGGACGACTCGCCCGCCTTCTCCGCGACGGGCTTCTTGCCCTTTGCGTCCGCGTCGACAAAGTGCTCCTCGCCGTCGTCCTCGGGCTCGATCAGCATACGGCGCAGTCCCGGGGTCGCGTTGAAGAGGTCGCCGAGGAGGTAAAGCGCACCGCAGATGAACGGCGGCTGGTGCAGGTTGAGCATCTGCAGAAGACGCTTGACGAACGCCATGACGCGAGGCAGGCTCTGGTCTGCCTTCATCGCCTTGAACAGCAGGTTCAGGTACATGGCCTGCTTGGACGAGGTGATGAGACGGGCGTCAAAGAGCGACTCGTACAGGGTGCGGTAGAAGCGGTCCACGACCGAGGGGCGGCTCTGCGACACCTGGAAGATGAGCTGGAGCGCCTGGATCGACGTGTTGAACGTTCCCGCGTGGCAGATCTTGAACAGCGTCTCCATGTAGCCCTCGAACAGCGCGTCGTCAAGCTTGGCGAAAGGCAGCGCACGGTTCACACCGGTAAGCACGGCGGCGACGAGCTTGGCCTCAGCGCTGTCGACGAGCTCCTCCTCGGGCTGCTTCCGTCCGCCCTTGGGCTTGGCACCCTTGCGTCGTCCGCGCCACTTCTCGACCTTGCCGGTGACCTTCTGCATCTGCTCGGCATCGAGCTCGTCCGCCTCGGCCTTCTCCTCGTCGCCCTTCTTCTGCTCCTCGCCGAGGATCTCGCGGAACACCTCAAAGTAAACCTCGACCAGGCGACCGGCAACCTCGCGGTCCTTCTGCGTCAGGGTCATCTGGTTGAGCGTAATCAGACCGTAGTATCGTCCGTGGTTGGGCGGCGCCTTGGCTCCGTCCTCGGCCTTCTTCTTCGGCTCGTCGTCGTCGAAGCGCATGTGCGTGCCGCTTGATGATGAGCCGGCGGCACCGGTCAGCGTCGTCTTGAGAACGATCGCGGCGACCTCGCGCGCCACGACAGCCTTCATGGCGGGGTGAACCTGGAGGAGCTGCAGGATGTGGTGAGACGCCTTCGAGGCAACGGCGCGGTCCGTGTCTCCGAGCTTGTTGACTCCGAGACGAAGCAGGTTCTGTTCCTGCTCAGCGTTACCCTGCAGGAGCTGGAAGGTGACGTCGAGAGCCTTGGAGCGAACATAGGGGAGGGTGTCATGCGACAGCGTCTCGAGGATCTGGAGAAGGTTGAAGTACCACTTCTTGAGGAAGTCCTCGAACGCGTAGACAACAAGGTGGCGGTCGGTAATGTCGGGGTGAGCGAGTAGCGGCTGGTCGGCAAAGTACTTGAGCTTGCCGTTCTCCTTGCCTCCACCAGTGACCCACCAGTCCGCAAGAGCGCGAACTGTGGCGAGACGCTCATCACGACCACCACCAGCGTGGGGAGCTCCATCACGCCAACCGGCCATGGCACGCATACGCTCAAGCTCGGAGATAGCGTGGATCGGGCTCTCGCGGACGAGGAGGACAAGCGCCGAGAGCTTGTCCTGGTGCGTACCGCTCGAGAGAATCTGCGAGATGAATGCGGTGTCGGAGGAAGAGCCGGCGCGCTGGGGTTTCGGAAGGTCGCGGAGAAGCTGATCGGCACGCATACGAAGAGAGTTGATCTTGGAGTGCGGGGCCTTGCCGAGAGGCTTCGACGGCATCGCGAGCTCGGGAACGAGGGAGGACCAGTCAGCGACAAGGGGAACGTTCTGCGGTCAGTTAGGATCATGCTGCTTGAACTCACTCGTCCGCTCGTGGCATCGGGGTCCACCCGCTTAGCGGGAGCCTCCTCCTTCTTGGGCTGCTCCTTCTTGACCCCCTTCTTAGGCTCGACCTTCTTCGGGGCCTCCTCTTCACTGCTCTCCTCGCTCTCACTCTCGTCCTCTTCATCGTCATCGTCCTCCTCATCTTCATCGTCTTCGTCGTTTTCCCCGTCATCCTCGCCATCCTCGTCGTCATCCTCGTCATCCTCTTCGTCCTCCTCCTCTTCCTCATCGTCCTCGTCCTCGTCCTCGTCATCGTCGTCGTTAGCAGCCTGGGGCGCGAGGCTGCTAAAGTCGAGACCCTTCATGAAAGCACCGAGCTCAGCCTTGAGCGCCTTCTGTGACAATCAGCGCATATTCCATGAGATGCGACTCACCTCGTCAATGTTTCCAGACTTGTTGGCAGGAGCAGCCTCATCGTCGCTGTCCACTCCGGCGATCAGGTCCAGGTCGTCATCGTCGCCTCCGAGCTCCTTGACGGCTTGTCGGAGAGCCTCGTTGTCGCTGGTTTTGCTGGCAGGCTTGCCAGCCTTGACCGGCTTTTGGGGCTTGTCAGCCTTGGAAGTCGCCCTTGACTTTCCCTTGGCCATTTTGGGTGTGAGGATGGGTGCAAGGCCACTGGGTTGTTGTTGAGCATCTCACTGGTACGCAATCTTCAGAAATTAATGGCCCCTAGCCGGGTTCGTGACGTGTGATTTTGATTCCGCACCGTATCAACGGCGACCTCCAGCCTCGGCGCGTCACCACCACGGAATTGAGCGAGCGACCGACCGACCCAGACATCGCTCACCAACTCATCTCAGCATGGTCCTCGCTATCCGACCGCTCGTGTCGGCGCCCTTGGGTAAGCACACGGTATGGTTGTAAAAGCTAATGTACAGCCGGCTGTTGCACCGTCCTCTCCGTCTTCGGAGTCATCATCCTGGCTGGTACGTAGAGGCATTCTTGAATCCCTCTCGGTCTCGTTGAGGTGTGGCTGACGATGCAGCCTTCGGCGGGTTCTTCTCTCGTCGGGCCTACGCTTTGACGGCTGCCGCCCCTCCAGCCGGTCCCCATGACCCAGACTTCGTCGCCAAGATGTGTTACACGGCGGCATTCATCTACGCCTGCTTCTTTGCGTTCTGCGGCTTGCAAGTGAGTCTTCCGTCTCCCACAGAAGTAGCCTCCGAATGGTTTATTGTTTTGGCAGAAGGCCCCAGCTTTAACGGCATGCTCATCTGTGCCGCACCGCTTGCTGTTACCGTTCGCCGCTCGAAGATCTCGTCATCATGTCCGTCTGGTTCGACCCGTGCTAACGTCAGCTCACCGTTCATCAACGCTACCCCCGAGGAGTTCAGCTGTAGAATATAGACAGGTTCAACTATTAATGTATTGTATAGGTCGCTAGTACTGTCCGCTGCATGGGTCGCCCAGCTCGTTGCATGTTTCGGCGACTATGATTGTATCGGTCGGCGATGACGATCGGTGGTGGAAATACTTCCGCGAATTCTGTCGTCAGTGGCCAAAGTCAGCTCTGGTCAACAACAGTCACCTCGCACTCACAACAAACCCTCACACCTGTCACCCCACTCCACCATGCCCGTCAAGCGATCGGGAGGCGATCCGTCTGGCGCTCCGAAGCGCACGCGCTTCGCTTCTCCTCCACCTCCAGCTGGCGGTGCTGGTCCTTCCCGCTCTCGATCATCTGATGACAATGACGATCGATACTTGGAGGAAGACATCACTGAGACAAGCCGCGGCGCCAAGCTCCGGGAGAAGCGCTCGCTCCGAGACACAGATGGTTATGACTCCGATTCAGATAACGACGAGGAGAGCAAGGTCCTGAGCCGAAGACCCGGAGCCGAGGAGGAAGGCGAGGACGACGAGATGGACATGTTCGCCGATGAGCCTGCGCCGGCGAAGGACAAGGGCAAGGAGAAGGAGAAACCAAAGAAGGAATTCATGGACCTGAATGACATTGAGGGCCAGGAGTTCGACGAGCCATCAGCCCGGCCGCAAGATGACGACAGCGACAGCGAGGCAGAGCAGACCGAGAAGAAGACGGGCCTCGACGGCGACATGGGTGTTGACCTCACCCCGTTCAACATGAAGAAGGAGATGCAGGACGGACGCTTTACGGAAGGCGGAGAGGTGTACATGGAGAATGAGAAAGACCCGCACGAGAAGCATGACGTCTGGCTTGATTCGATGGATAAGGACGAGATCAAGAAGGCGCGACGTGCGCACCGAGAGCGTGAGCGGCTGGAGCGGGAACGCGAGCAGCGCGAGGCTGAGTACGAGAGTGGAGCGGGCAGTGAGGAGAAAGAGCAGAGGCTGCTGCAGCAGGCCATGGAGCTCATGGAGCGTGGAGAGACGGTCATGGAGGCTCTCCAGCGGCTGGGCAAGGAAGCTGAGAAGAAGGCGGCGGGCAGCAAGAAGAAGTCTTGGGTCGAGCGACAGCGGGAACGGAAAGCCGCCCTGGAGGGGTGAGTTTTGCAATCAAGCTAGACAGCTGACACGCAGTGATGGACCCAAGGACTCTTTCACTCAGCTCTCCTCTGCTGTCTCCGACCTGACCGCCATGAGCAAGCTCGACGTGTACGCCCTCTCGCGTGAGGCCATCTCGCGCATGATCCGCAGGCCCGACACCCCGACAGCTGCTCCTGCTCCAGCGGCACCCGTCGACACCCGAGCGTTCCAATACCGTTTCTCCATGACGTACATGAAGTCGCTTCCGGAAGGCCAGCGGCCGCTCGAGCGCGAAGTCTTCGGACCCTTCAGTGCCTCGCAGTTGAAGCAGTGGAAGATGACCGGATTCTTCGGCCCGAACTGCGAGAACGTCGAGCTGAGGGTGATGGGAACAGAGCCGTGGGGATCTTGGGCAGACGTCGTAGACAAATTGTAGCAATAGATACATTGGACATAAATGACCCGCGCAACTGCAGCCTCCCGCACTACTTATCCTTCTTGGTTTCCGACTGAGGAGCGTCTGACGTATCGAGCAAGGGATCCTTGATCGGCATATTCTCTGGATTGCTCTGGATCTTGTGCATCTGAGCGACGAACCTGAAGTCAGCGAACCTCCCTTCTGAGAACTTACATGACCATAGCTCCCCAGAGGAGAACGCTAGTAGCCAGGAGGAAGACAACCTCCTTCATCCAATTTGTCATGGCGCCGAGACCCACCAGAACCATGATGAGGAAGAAGAACGAGACGTTCATGGCTGCTCCATTAGCTGATAATCCTGGAGAATGACTCGCACTCACCAATGACGACGGTAGCGTTCGCTCCAGGCTCCCAGATCGACTTGATGATGTCGCCGACCACACCAGCCGGCATATCGGCCTGCTCATCGGCAACAACCGATGTCTGCTCCTTTTCGGCTACCTGGGGCTCGCTCAGCCGCCGGACGGGTGGGACGCCAACAGGCTCCGGGGTCGTTGACGAGGATGTCGAGGATTCCGTTGAGCGCGTAGTGACCATGCTTCTGCCGTTGACAATGTGGTGATGCAGAGAGCAGCAACACGTCAGTGGTGACCGTCATCCGAAATACACAGTAGGGCGGACTGATCATGATCTCCGCCCACGTGGTCCGCAAAAGTTGAGATTCCGTGAGGTAACCTGCAATTCTGCGGTCCATGGTTGTAAACCTGATCCTTGAGCTCGCTCTGTCGCACACACCTATACCCAGCTCGCGATGTCGTCGCTTGCGAGCCAGCTCAAGAACATCGCATCGCTCGATGCGGACCGCCTGACCTCCAGGACAGGTGCGCCGTCATCAAAATCCTACCTCTTCCCCGCCAAGGTCGCCGCGACTCAGGACCTCGATGCCGTCCACGCTCTCGGCCAGTCGGGCTTCGACGAGCTCGTCCAGCTTGACCCCCAGATGGAGGAGTTTGAGGAGGAACTCTTCTCTGAAGCCGCCAAGCGTACCGACCGCATGATGCTCTCCGAGGAGGAGAACAAGAAGCTCGATGAGACCCTCGCTCGCTGCCTCGGACGGCTAGGCAAGTGGATCGGCACCATGGCCGGCGGCAAGTGCATCGAGTGGCTGGTCCGGAGATTTAGGTGAGCTTTGCGGGGAGGATTGTAAGCTAACAGCAGGGTGCACGAGATGAACGCCGAGACGACGCTGCAGGTGTTCCTCCCGTACCACGACTCTCCGAACTTCGCCCGCATTCTCGCCATCCTTAACCTCCCCACCGACTCCCCTTACCACGTCCCCTTTGCTCCTCTCGCCAAGAAGGCTCAGCCCGTTGCGCGAGAGTACATCACCAGTGCCATCAGCTCGGCCCGCGACCCCTCCCTCCGACTCCTGACGGACCTCGCCGAGTCGCTCAAGACGGCTCACACCGAGGGCTGCACGCACCGCGCCCTGCTCGCCTTCTGGAGCGCTACGCTCGTCGACCTCCTCGAGAGGAGCAGGAGTACCGGCCGTGTTCCGGAGGGCGTTGTGAAGATTTTGGTTGAGGCGTTCGTCACCCTCCTTTCGACGCCGGGCGTCAGCGCCGAGGTCAACGCCGCCGTGTATCCCCCGCTAGTCCTGCTGGCCCGTTCTGTTAGACTCGCCGATGCCCCCTTCGCCGCTATTCTCGAGGCGCTTCTGACTCCCAGCACTGGTGCTGCTCCCAGCCAGCGTGTGCTCACCCTTCTCGTCCTGCTCGACGCCCGCAAGGGATGGGACCAAGGTCTTGGAGCCGACGCTCCCGCTCGTCTTGCCACGATTCCGCAGCTGGGCGACCTCCTCGTCGCCGCCATGGAGAAGTACAGCTTCGAGAACGCCATGCAGGTCATTATGTCCGTTCTTATCGACGACGTACCGGAGTCGCTTGACACGCTCACCAAGTTGGTCGACTACCCCAGCCTGCCCGAGTCCGTCGTCAAGGTAGCCGCCGAGAAATTGCTCAACACTCCCTCCGGAGCTCACAAGGACGCCCGTGACCTTCTCAGCACGCTGCGTCAGCGCTACCCGTCGCTCATTGACGGAGCTGTGCTCGAGGCCTCGGCTACCTCCGACGTCGACCCAGCCCTCATCCAATGGTCGTCGGCCGAGACTGCGTTCCTGGATGTTCACTCTGCCGACGTCGCCTCGCGTGTCAGCGGTGTCCGCGAGATGTACGCCGTTGCGGAGGCTGCTGGCCTGAACCGCGGCAACGCTGCTGCTCTCATCGCCTCGGATGACAAGCTGCGCTCTGCCCAGAACGCGATCGTTGCTCGTCTGCGTGACATCGACGTCGAAGTCCTGTCGGCCGTGTACGCCGAGCCTGAGCTCCTTCTCTCCCTCCTGACTGGTGTCGACTACATTGACGCCGTTCTGTCGACGTTCAACGCTATCAAGCCTCAGCCCAAGGTTGTCGGCCAGCATGTCGCCTTCCTCGCCAATACCTACATTCCCGCTCACCCCGATGTCGAGTCGCGTGTGTTCGAGAAGCTGCTGATCCCCAACCTTCTCGCCACCGAGGATCGCCGCGCTTTTGGCCCGGAGCAGTGGCCTTCGGTCGTCAAGGCTTGTCGTCTGGCCGCTCACACCAAGATCCCTGCCCTTGACGCTTCCGTCGATCAGCTTGTCAAGTTCAACCAGGACCTCGTCAAGGCTATCGCCAACGCCATTGCGTCCTCTGGCAACATTGGCTCACGCGTCGACCTCCTGGTTTCCGCTCTGTCCGCTTCTGGCGCCTCGGCGCGCCTTTTCGCTGCCGTCACGCTCGGCCAGCTAGTCACCTGCGCCGGCGGCTACCAGCACGGTGTCGCTGCCCGCTCCCTGGACGCCCTTCAGGCTTCCCTCGGCGGCAAGGCTCTCGTTGACGTTGACACTGTCGAGTCTTCTCTGTCGGAGCCCCTCGTCAAGGCTATTGTTACCAAGCCTAACCAGGTTCGCACGATGCAGCGTGCCAGCCTTGCTCTCCTGAGCGCTGCCGCCAGCGTCCGCTCGTCGCCGAACGAGAACGTCACATGGCTTGGTGACGATTCCAGCACCGAGTCCACTGAGGCCCAGACTCGCCGTGTCGCTCACTCTCTCTACAGATGGGCCAACAGCGCCAGTCTCTCGGCGTCCGTGGCGAGGAATCTTCTGCAGTCAGTTCTCAGCCAGCTTGGCGAGGACGCGCTTATCTTCTTTGCCTCGGTCTGGACCGATGCCACCGATTCTGGTCTCCGCGTTGCGGCCCTCCGCCACGCTGCTGCCTTCATCAAGGCGTACCAGGGTGCCGACAAGAAGAAGACAGACTTCCAACTCATCGTCCCCGCCCTGCTCATTGCTCTCCAGGACACCTCGAAGGAGGTCCGCGCAGCCGCTGCCGCCATCCTGAAGTCCATCTCTGAGTCGCCGGCTTCGGGCTCTTCGGACATCTACGGCCTCGAGACCATTTACGGCCAGCGCTCCGATCTCGTCCAGCTCCTCAAGCCCTCCGACCTCACCAAGTACTTGGAGGCACTCACCGAGGCGCTCGACGACATGGTCCTTGATGCTTCCCGCCTGGCTCTTGTCCACGGCGCTGCCCTCGACGCATCTACCAAGGACGGCAAGAAGCACGTCTCTCAGCGCCGCGCCGTCATGGACAGCCTCATGTCGCATGTCCTCGGCTGGCGCGCCGACGACGCCCGTCGCTCGCTGCTTTCGTCGCTTGTCCGCGTCACCAACGCTTCGCGTCTCCAGGGTGCTCTCCCTCTTCTCGAGCCCCTCACCGACGTTACCAAGGACGAGGCCGACTGGCTCGCGTCGCTCCCCGCTGCCCACAAGAACGAGTACCTCGACCTGCTTTTCGAGAGCTTCAACCCCCGCCACGCCTCGGTCGTCACTGAGAACGACAGTGAGGCTTGGCGCTTCCTCCTGGACCTGTTCTCTGCCAAGCCGACACCCATTGTCAACCTGATGCGTGCGCTCTCGCTGCAGCGCATGGCTGACGGCCTCTTCCTGGCCCTCAAGCCTACCCAGCGTGCCGAGTATATTGTCGACCTCGTTCAGTCGCTCCATGGCCTGTCGGCCGAGGACAAGATTGCGGCCAAGGCTGTCCTCGCCAAGCTCCGTCTTTCCACCCTCGAGATCATGGGCGTTGTCGAGACCCTCGTCGAGCCCCTCGAGTCGACCATTCAGCGCAAGAAGGCGAAGAGCGATGACGCCGAGGACAAGATTGAGCAGGCCGTGTACAGCATCACGACGTTCATCGAGTCGCGCGACTGGAAGTCGCTGCGCGGCGATGCCTCGCTCGTTGCTGCCCTCATGAGCATCCTCTCCGCCGTCCTCACCAAGCGCCAGTCCATCAAGGAGGGCGTCGACTACCTCGAGCAGGAGGTTCTTGGTGCCATCCTCGCTCAGCTGGAGAAGATCAACGACGCCTCCGAGATCCTCCGCGCCCGCGTCGGTATCGAGGCGATCGTCAAGGTCATTCGCGCCTCGTCGAACCCTCGCACTTCCCAGCGTGCGCTCCTCGTTGCCTCCGAGCTCGCCCGTCTCGTTCCCGAGAGCGTGCTGCACAACGTCATGCCCATCTTCACCTTCATGGGCTCGTCCGACCTGCAGCGCGACGACGCCTACAGCTTCGGTGTCGTCGAGCAGACCGTCTCGCGCATCGTGCCCGTCATGGCCGAGTCGCTCAAGGAGAAGGCCACTTCGACGCTCGAGCTGTACACCGAGGCGCGCACCTTCCTGAATATCTTCACGGACATGGCCGGCCCTGGCCGTCTGCCGAAACACCGCATCCTGCCCTTCTTCGTGCACCTCGTCAAGTCGCTTGGGGCCGAATCCTTCCTCGCTCCCGTGTGCATGCTCCTCGCCACCGGCAAGAAGATGCCCGGCCTCGACCTGCCGCTCAGCGTCGCGCAGGCGTTCCCCGCTGGCGTGCGCACGCATACTCTCCTCGAGATCGAGCGCGAGGCTACCCGTCTTGTCAGCGGTAACGATGTCGGCTTCCTCGCCGACGAGAAGCACGGTGCGCGCAACGCCGCCACGCTCCTCGAGCTCTGCGCTGGTCTCGGCAAGCAGCTCCGCGGCAAGGCCTGTCCCCAGCCTGCCGTCGAGGAGGTTGTTCGCGACCTCGTCTCGCTTTCGGCCGAGCAGCTCGACAGCGACGACCAGCTCGCTGAGTCCCTCGAGGCTGCGCTCAGCAACGCCATGCAGCTCCTCTCTGTACCGAGCTTCCTCAGCATCATCGAGAAGATCCTCGAGTCCGGCCGCGAAGAGGACATCACCCGCTCCCTCGACATGTTCACCGAGCGCCTGCCCCTCGTCAAGCCCGAGGTTCGCTCCAAGTCCTCCGCCGCTATGGGCAAGATTATCAAGAGCGCCGCCTCGCTGCTCAAGGCTGGCCAGGTTATTGCCGAGCATGCCCTCATCGCGCTCGAGGCTGTCACTGCCTCGGCTCTCCCCAACGAGGATGGCGCGCTTGCCTCCATCGTGCCCACGGCCATCGATGCCGTCAAGGGTGCCGACGCCGAGACCTCCGTGTCTGCCATGTCGCTTGTCGCCTCCCTCGTGCGTCGCCTCGGTCCTCGCTCGATTCCCTTCATTCAGCCCGTGCTCGATGCGTGCCTCTCGATGGCGTCGCAGACTGGTGCCGCGATCGATGCCGCGTTCCTCACCATCTCGGCGCTTGTCGACACGGTCCCCACGTTCATCAGCGGCAAGCAGCTCGTGTCGCTCCTGCGCGCCACGGCCGAGCACCGCGCCGAGGACGAGGGTGCCTCTGCTGTCCTGATCTCAGCCGTCGCCAAGCGTATCCCGACCAAGACGCTTGTGCCCGTCGTCATGGACCTGTGGAAGGAGCTGAAGGGTGCCGGCCAGGCGCCGATCGAGGCATTCTTCGCTCTGCTGAAGCACGCCCTGCGCCACGCCGACCGCGCCGCCCTGCCGGCACTGACGAAGCCGCTGTTCGCATTCTTCCTCGACGTCTTCGACCTGCGCCACGGCAGCAAGCTGCCCGCGGCCGCCATCGATGCCGTCGAGACCTCGGCGATCGCCTCCTTCATCGAGCTCGTGACCAAGCTCTCCGAGGCGAGCTTCAAGCCCCTCTTCGTGCGCCTCTACGACTGGGCCGTGGTCGACCTGTCCGCGCCCGTCAACGACGCGCACGTCGTGGCTCGCCGCACTGTCCTCTTCCGCGTCATGTCCGGCCTGCTCGACAAGTTCCGCCACCTTCTCACGGGATACATGGGCACGCTTCTGCCGCTCGTCGACGAGCTGCTCGCGGCGTACAGCAACGGCGAGATTGCCGACGCCGGCCTCTGGGCGCTCATGCTCGACACGCTGGCCAAGAGCTTCGACGTCGACGAGGGCGCCTTCTGGACCGATGCGTCGCTCCTCAAGCTCCTGCCCGGTCTTGTCGCGCAGCTGTCCACCCTTCCCGAGCTGGCTAGCAGTGACGTCTCGCCCCCGGCGCGCGCTATTGCTGCTCTTGCTGCTGCCACCAACGGAGAGACCACCCTCAAGAAGGTCAATATGGCTGTGTGCATGACGACCCGTGCTGAGGAGCCGCGCACGCGCATGGCCGCCCTCCGCGCCCTCGACGCCATGTGGGAGCGTCATGCGGACGAGATGATCCCCCTCGTCCCCGAGACTGTGGCCGAGTTCCTCGCCGAGCTCCTCGAGGACGAGAACTCGGAGGTCGAGGGACTCGCCCGCAAGGTCCTTGCGCGCATCGAGGGCGTCACTGGCTCCCTCAAGGAGTATCTCGAGTAGACGATTCGGAAACTGTATTTGTACACAAGATGATAGATGCATTACTAGGGTTTAGTCATAATACAACACTGTTTCCGGGACGCTGTAAACTTAAACAACTCTAATCTCTTACCATCCGCCACCACCGACTCCCAGGCGGCGGTACTCGACCAGCTCGCACTTGGACTTCGATTCCTCATCGTCGTCTGGTTGCATGACCCGCGGCAGGCGGAGACGGTACCAGTCACCGGCGTAGGTGACGACGACAAGCTGGTGCTCCTTCTTCGGCGGCTCGGGCTTCGACTCGGCTGGTGTCGGCTTGCCAGACCCGCTCTCCTTGCGCTGGACGGTGACTCGAGGAGCTCGCGACTGCGAGCTGGACCGGTTGGACCCTCGTGCCGATCCTGAATCGCGGCGTGCGGCAGTGTATGCCGACTGCGTGGGCGTGTCTGCCCGTCTTCCGCTCGGCGTTGCCGTTCTCGTGCTCGTTGCGTCGGAGCCAAACGAGTGCCTCTCCTCCCGAGTGCCCATGCTGATGCCTGCTGGTTTGCGGGCGAGCGCGAGTCGGTCGGGTTTCTCCTTCTCCGCCTCGGGCTCAGGGTCGACCTCTATCCATCCCACGACGTAGCGCTCCGCCCATTCGCGCTCCTGCGGCTCGCGGTCGTCCTCCCCGATCTTCATTGAGGGCAAGCCGGCAGCATCAGCAGCCGCGCCGATCGCACCGCTAAACGCATGAGGGTTCTTCCGCGGGAGGTAGTACTGCGCCGTGCTTGCCGTGCTGGAGAAATAGTTGGGAAGCGCAAGCGCCTTGCCGAGCACTTTAGCTAGAGACGCTTGCGGCTTGGGAGTCGGCGAGGCGCCATTGTCGCCCCATACGTGCACGGTGCCCTTGTCAGACCAGCCCACGACACGGCCGCCCTTGCGCCGAACGAGCTCGCGCGCGCGCTCGGCGTCCGCTAGTACTGCGGGATCCACGAACACGGTGTCCTCGAAACAGAGACCCCAGATCTCGGCGGGGTCCACGCCACGGCGGAGCTCCTTCTCCAGCGACCCACGCGCCGTGTCCCACACACGGAGGAGCGTACCGCGCTCACTGGCCGTTAAGATGTGCGATCCCGTTGCCGAGCACGTTAGGGAGGATAATGGGTGCGTGTGTGCGAGCAAGATCGGCGACCGGAAGCTCGCCGTTACCGTCTTTGCCTTGCCCGCCGGCGTCCCGCACGGAGGAAGATGCACGAGCTGAACGTGTCCTGGCTGCCGGCCGGGGAGAGCGAGTAGCGTCGAGCCCGGCGCAGTCGATACCGCCGTCAGGCCGCGTTCGTTCTCCGCTGTCTCCCACTCGCCGAGCTTGGTCAGCCAGAACCCGCCGCCAGGAGCGACTTCTCGCGCCTTGCCCTTGCCCGTGGGCTCATCATCGCCGTAGCCATACTCATAGGCAATGACGCGGCGCAGAAGCACAATGACGACGAGACGATAGCGCGAAGCGATTCCTCGTATTTGCTCGCTGATTGTCAGCTACTTGATCCAAGAAGGGAAGGCCAGCTTACCCAAACTCGAGCTCAGCCACCGGTTGACCCAGGCCGTCGTGATAGATGACCGCCTTGTTTGGCGGGAAGAGCGGGTTAGACCCGCCACCCTGGAGCACGAGCAGTGGCGACTGGGGAAGCGGTACAGCGCGTGCGAGTGTTCCCGGAAGCGCTGCTGTCAGCTATTAGCACGTGTTGCGCAGCTTACCTCTCCGCCGGAGCAGGCCAAGTGGCCAAGCACGCCAGACCTCATACCCAGTCTCGGTGGCGACGGCGAAGATGCGGCCATCCGCCGAGAACGACACGTCGAGGATGGGCGGTGGCCGCAGCGTCGACACCTGGTAGCGTCCGAGCTGCATGGTTCCCGGCGCTACGCGGTGGTGTGATGTGAATGTGACAGATGGTGCAAGAGAGCGATGTGTACCCAGGTGGTGGAAGCGACGGCGAAGCACGCAGGTGGAGGTCGTCCATGATGGTGATGCGCTATCTTTGGTCCCGTGGGTGACGGTGGGTGGCAAATTGATGGCGCGCTCCGTCTCCTACACCAAGCGTGACGAAGTCTGTAAGCGAGAAGCTCTGCAGAACTCACTCGGAGAGTCACATGCATCCGCTTTCGCTTGCAGAGATAAGGCAGGCCCTGTGGGGCACCCCATGTCACTCAGAGATCGGCTGGGCTATGGGCCGTGGCCCGAGAGGCGCTGTTCAGGCAACAACTTCTGGGCCTAAACCTACCTTAAGCTTCCTACTACATGAACGTCTTCATAAAAAGATCTGATTCATGCGCTTAGTGGCAAGGAGAAACCCTTTGGCATCATCCGTAGCTCACAGACTCATCCGACATCCGACGACTTCGAGCGCGAGAGCGCATCACTGCGTATAGCCGCTCACAAACACAAACGTCAAGAACAACCGTCGGCAGCTTTGTCGCAACGGTTAATATAACATTCCTGTTCGTATAACGGCTAGTATGCTCGCTTGTCACGTGACTATCGCGGGAGATCGGAGTTCGATTCTCCGACAGGAAGCTTCTCTTTTGGCTCTTCCAGAGCTTGATTGTTTTGTCTATCAGTGCGAGCGTTATTGTTGACGGCTGCTTCGAGTGGTAGAAGATGGTTCGAACGTATAAGCGTTAGCGGGACGCTAGTCCAACGGCGTGTCGGTTGCCGCGGCAAGTGTGGGTGGATGGCGCATTCTGGCGCCTGGCCCAGCTCAGCGGCGATCGACGAAGAGCGGAGGCAAAATCCGAATTTGCACGTGACACCAATCTTCAGTTCCTTCGTCACAATAACTTTGGCTGCTACCATCTGGCTTCAAGGTCGTCGAAGGATCCTAAGTTTCTAATCTCCAATCTCGCCACTGCATCAGCCCTTCCCTCGGCACCTTTACTCGACAATCGACTAGGACGCGCGGAACAGACAGCGCGTAGTACGAACAACTAGGGCTCAGCGACAACTGAGCCGATAGACACCTGGCGGGCACCTAAACGGAAGGAAGACTAGACACCATGTCGGACGACGGAATGGAGGTCGGGGACACGTACGACTACGAGGAGCCGGAGCACATCGAGTGAGTATGCGTTGGCTGTGAATGCTGCTGGATTATCTTCTTGCTGGAAAGTGGCTGCTGCGCTCGATCGGCCGCGCTGTGTCGATCAGCCTCAGCCACAGCAGCACCTCCTTCCTCTTCATCATGCGTCGCTCTGCCTTTTGGAAGGGCGCACGATGAGGTAGAATTACAGAGCTGTCGATACCTGATTGAAATCCAAGCTGACAACAGGTACGACGCCGCTCTCTCTCCCGGCGCCGGTGACGGCGAGGACAACATCATTGTCTCGGGCGACGTCCCCGAGGGCAAGCAGCGCACGGGCAAGGCTGCCGTCGCCAACGAGGTCCGCATCACGACGCCGTACATGACCAAGTACGAGCGGGCGCGTGTGCTCGGAACACGAGCGCTTCAGATTTCGTGAGTACTCTAGATCCACATGGTGTGGCAATAATGGGGTGTGCACATTGCCCCTTCTCCCATCCCTCACAGGTCCTCAGCCCCTTGAATCCCCTCGTCCTGCGGAGTTTGAAACGGCGCGAACTTGCACTGGGACTTTGGTATGATGAGTCTGGCGGCGGTCATAGGACAGTGTATCTTCGAGATCCCCCGTTTTTGAGCACAGCTAACCGGCAGGATGAATGCCCCCGTCCTTGTCCCCGTCGAGGGTGAGACGGACCCGCTCGAGATCGCCCTCAAGGAGCTCGCGGCCAAGAAGATCCCCCTCGTCATCAGGCGGTACCTTCCCGACAACTCGTTCGAGGACTGGAAGGTCGAGGAGCTCATCGTGCAGGAGTAGGGCGCTCACTTCTCGGCGCACTACCCTTCGGATCATCTCTCCTCTTTCTCGTTTTCGTTATATCAATCAGTCTCGATGCATGTTTTGTAATAACACACAGAAAAGTATAAATCCCTGGAGAAATGCGTATTGACTCTAAGTAGTTGCCTATGGGTGGTCTATCTATTGCTGCTCTAGCCGAGGTGAGGGCTGGAAGGTTGAAGAGGGCGGTGGAGGAGAGGTGACGAGGAGCAGCTTGCGCCGCTCGCACCGCTCGCAACTCGCTTTGCTCAGCGGGCCTAGTCGGGGAGCTCACGCACGACAAGCCGCTCAAACCTGCTTTCTTGCCAGGTATCATTAGCGAGCCACTCAAAGAGCGGTTCCTCGCCGAGCCCGAACACACTCAGTGTGCCATCGACGTGATCGTCATAGACCTCTCCTCGGAGCTTGGCTCTCTCCCTTTCGCGCTCCTGGATCAGCATGCTGGCCTTGTTATGCCCGTCGAGGACAGACTTGATCTCCTCCCGGTCGGGATAGTACAGGCGCGGCTCTAAGAATCCAAAGATGGCCAAAGCCGCACGGAACACATACCCGTCTCCGTCGAGGACGATCTGGTCCCACAGCCTCAGCGCGCAGTCGAACGGTACCTGCTCCACGAGCACGGAGCGGAAGTACGCCTCGGGCAACTTCAGGCCCAGGTTCTTGCAGTTGGCAAAGATGCGCGGAAACGTGTCCGCCTGCAGGTTCTCGAACACGCGGTAGAAGGCTGCGATCTCGTCCGTTGTCTCGGAGTAGAACGCGCGCAGCATCGGCCGGCTGAGAAAGTTGCACAGACTGAAGAAGGCCTGGTCGGCTGGTAACACGAGCAGGAACATGGCCGCTAGCAGGTTGATGTACGGCGCGTAGCCCAGCGCTTCGTCACTGCGGTACACGACCCAGGCGCAGATGAGCTCCTTCAGCTCGTCCCGCATCGGAGATCCGCGCTGGAAGATGTGCAAAGTGTTCAGCGTGTGGTCCAGGTCTTCCTCGAGCTGCGCGAGAATGTCGGCGGGGAATCGGCCGTGTTCCAGCGCTCGCTGCGAGCGCTTCAGGTACATCTTGTATGCGTCTGAGTGTCAGCTACAGCACTCCTTCAATCAGCTAGTTCGGCCCATTACCACCGCAACTCACCCTTGTGCATCGTGAGCGGGTTCCCGATCGCAAGCTGCCACGCCTTCCCCCTCAAGCGGGGCGGGCATCCCTCAAACCATAGTTTCCTCTTTGCGGGATCATGGCGGATCTTGGCGGGACTAAAGTCCTTTGCGTTCAGCATGTTCTCCCACCGCGGTGTGACCTCGAGCAAGCGCTTCTCACGCGCCGCCTGCCGCGCCGCCTGCTTCTTGCGCTCCTCGGCGTCGTGCTGCCGCGCCTGCGCCATCATGTTCTCCCACTCGTGCAGGTGCGCCTGGTCCTCCGACTTGTCCTTTGGCGGAAGGTGCGCTGGCCGCGTCCGCGAGACAAACTTCTCAAACGCATTCACGCCCTTGACGCCTAGCGCTTGTGTGGGTTGCTGGTTTGCGTTGGCTGGGATTGGGTTCACTTGCGGCGAACCTGTCGGTGAGGGAGCGGCGGGGGCGGAGGAAGCGCCGGGCGACTCGCGCGGTGTCGCTGCTGCTGAGGCCGCGGCGGACGCGGCTCGGCTCACGGGCGTTCGTGGCCGTTCGGACACAATCGGCACGCCGCGGCTGTCTACACGCGCGTGGCCGTTAGACGCGAGCGAGGTGCGCGCCGCCGGCGGAGGAAGGTTCGAGTCCCTCGACACATTGCGTGAGTGAGACGAACCGAGGCTCGTTTGCCGTGACAGGCCCTTCTTGACCTCAGTCTCGCCATCGAGCGGGATAGACTCAAACGGCACGCTCTCCATCGGCATGTCCTCCATGCCGTCGTCGTCGTCGTACTCGTCATCCGTATGCGTGGCGTCGATGGAACGGAACTTGGGCGACATGAGCACTCTCGGTGAGCCCTTTGCCGATCGCGGTGAGATGATACCGACCCGCGAGGACGACATGGATGTGGAACGGATCATGGGCGAGATCTGCGGCGCCTCGCCTGGCGTGGATGGGTTGGAGCCTGGCGCGACAGATAGTGGGGGAAGTTGACGGCGAGAGGCGTTGGAAGTGCTCTCTTCGAACGGCGGGCCAAGGGCGGTCGGTGTCTTGCTATCCGCGCTGACGGGCGTGCCTAGGTCAACGTGGACGTCGGGAACAGCTGCGTGATGCGTCGAGTCGGAGATCTCGGTCTCGTCAGAGGTAGAGATGGGGTGCAAGTCGGTCGGTCGCTCAGCCGCGGTAGCAGTGTCGTGGTACTCAGATTCTGTCGACGTCGCCGCCCGCTCCACGGGAAGGTCCTCGTTGCGTATGTCGCCGGCAGTATCGGTCGTCTCGTCGGCAGGGCTGTCGGCACGGGCAGAAGAGGGCGTCTCCGTAGATTCCGGCTCCTCTGGTTGCGCAGTCTCAGATGGTGCCGCTACTGGTGGTGAATGCTCCTGGTCGGCACCGATATCGACTTCCTCAAACTCGTCCAGGTTCGTGTGCGTCGACGTCGACGTCGACTCGACTAATGGGGCCGGGATAGCTGCTTCGGCGTGCTCGGAAGTGTCGATGTCAACAGACTTGAAACTGTCAAGTGAAGTTTCGTGTTTGGATCCCGATGTTGTTGGCTCGTTGGCCTGTTCGGCGGCCTCGCCCACATCGCCCGACTGGGGCTCATTCTGGTGCGACGACGCCGGCACGCTCTCGCCGCCTTCAGGTTCCAGGTCCTCAGGTTCGACGCTGTGCACGGACGCTTCTACTGGCACGACCTCCTCCTGGGGCATGCCAATATCGCCATCTTGTGATTCGAGGTTAACTGCGCTCAGACCCGTCGCGATGTCTGCACCCTCTGTAGGTGACGCAGCGTCGTCTGCACGTTCCTCGGCCTCGGCCGGTGCGTCGGGATTCACGATCGATTCTGAAACGTCGGCAGCTGGCGGCGAGCTTGGCCGCGAAGGCTCATCGGTGAGGGGCGCTGAGGTGGAAAGGGAAGGGGATCCGGGCTGGTTGGGTGTCTGCGAAAAAGTCAGCCGACAATTGTTGTTGTCATGTCCTACCTCGATTTCATCGTGAACCTCTACGGTGGACTCGGCAGCGTTGTCGGTTAGCGGTGCATCCTGAGCAGGGACAGTCTTGCCCTTTTTCTGCTTGCGGCCACCTTTCTTCCCCATGTGGCTTAGTGGACGGTTGGTGGAAGTGTCGTTGCAGATGTGGACGGGATGTTGTTGACGAGGAAGTGGACCCGAAGTCGATGCCGAGAGTCCTCGCAGTCATGAAGACTGAGAAGCTACGTGGCGTGCCTGGTCGGCATCTCCACGCAAATAACTGAAGCAAGCTCAAAGTTGGCAGATCCCATGCATCGCATATATCGTGGTCCTTGAGTGCCGTCTACATTGAACGGTCCTGACAGTCTCTATTGAGAGCATCTATGCAGAGGAGGCAGTGAGTTTTGAACACTGGAAGGCGATACTGGACTGCACAGACATTTCTGAGACGAGGGGTGATGCCGTCATTCTCGTCACTGGCTGGGCGGAGATGCCCACCAAGTCCGGATCACTCGTGACCTGCTGGCTGTTGTAAATGGTAGTCTCCACCGTGGGAAGTCTGCCTACCTGCTGCATATGGTGATCGATTGGAGAACTTGGAATGCGGTCTTAAAGCACACCCTAGCCGCTGAGCGTACGGATCTGGTAGTGTCAGAGGAGGTCATGTGTTCGGGGTTAGCAAAGTGGAAGGGTCATTCGTGGGAGAGCTCTTGTGTCAGCATGTGGTCGTCGCCTATGAATCGCTGACTGCGGCCATGGGCCGGATACGTCCGTCGTCCGTGGGTGGGTGGGTCACTGTCGCCGCCGGCAGAAGAGGGGTCACAGCATGTAGAGCACATGCCTGCAGACGGTCATTGACGGGGACTATGAACCTGCTGTGTAAGGTTAGAGCCATCGATTTCGATTCCATATCTA
>NW_014040913.1:0-2736 GCF_000293215.1 Trichosporon asahii var. asahii CBS 2479
CCCCCCCCTACTGCCCGACTGCCCCTTGCTCCACCGCATTCATCCTCTTCCACCACCCTCTAAGCACACCCTGCCCCCATCAGATCGCCAGCTTTCCCACCATGGCTGTTGGCGTCTTTTCCGTGACCACTCATTGATATACTCCACACTCTCGCACACTTCTTCCTCCTCTGCCCACGTCTTCTTCATGCTGACTCGTGCTAGATTCTCAGCGCGTTACCTCTCCCTACCTCACTACCGTAGGCTTCATTGCACCCCTCTACTCTCCTCACTACCTCTTCCCCCCGTCCGACCGATCACCGAAATGTCCTCCGCGCCTTCGACGTCGGTCCCGGCCTCCCGGCCCAACCCCCCCTCTCCGGCCTCCAGCCGGAAAGCCGTCAAGGCGTCTGCGTCCACTTCGGCCCACTCGTCTCGACCGCGACACGCCGACCCCTACTACGGACATGAGGAGACGGCCCTCATGTGCGCCGACTACATCCTCTCCCTCTTCGGATGTCCCGACGTGCCCCCGCAGGCCCACCCCGGTCAGCCGACCCCTTCCATGGCGCACTTCATCGCCTATGCTCTCCACCGCACCCGCCTTCCTTCCGTCGTCACCTTTGCCGCCCTTCTGCTTCTTGACCGATTAAAGACGCGCTTCCCTGCCGCCCGCGGATCGTCCGGACATCGTCTGTTCATCTCCGCCTTCATGATCGCCTCGAAGGTCATCTGTGACGACACCTACTCGAACCAGTCATGGTGCATCGTCGGCCAGAAGATGTTCTCCCTCAAGGAGATCAACCAGATGGAGCGCGAGATGTGCACCTACCTGGAGTGGAAGCTGAACGTCACTGGCGAGGAGGTTGCCGAGTTTGAGGCTCGCGTCCGCGCTGAGCACGGTCCTGTTCGCCGCTCTGCCACCTCGGAAGTCTCGATGGCTTCTGTCTCTCCGGCTGTTTCCGTGGCTGGATCGTCGTCTGCCGCTGCTGCCGCCGCCGCCGCTGCCTACCCTTCGCCCAAGTCCACGCCGGACCCTTCGCGACCCATTCGCCCGGTCCCTGCTCCCTCGAAGCGTGGCAGCAGTGCGTTTCCGTCACCAGCTCACAACGCCTATCTCCACCCCTCCCACATCTCGCCGCAGCCCCCCGCGCTGAGCTCGGCCTCTTCATCACTAGCCTCGTCGCCTGCGTCCGAGGACTGCAAGACGCCCTCGCCCGTCGCCGCGATTGCCAGCCGAAGCGACCGACGTCGTCGCGCACGGGCAGCAAGTCTTCGGTCTCCGACTGGGCCGGTTCGGTGCACATGGGCCAGCCGCTGAGCGTCGGCGCCTGGTAATACCGCCCGACCGCTCTCTCCATCTCAACCATTCTTGCCTGTCCATCATAATACACGTCTAATACAACAATTACCTTTAAACTATCCCCCTCTCAAGTCCGTCTCTCCCATACCAACCCGACCTGCATCTCGGGCTGTACAGTTGTATACATACACCATACTCAATCAACATCTTGTCCACATTGGTTTCTCTCCTGCATCGACACTCGTCTTCCATAGGGTTTATTTTTTCATGACAGATCTATGCTATTGGTGCTTGCCACCAGCCTGTCTACTTGCTTTCTCGAGTTGCACTGCATAGAAACAGACTGACTGGTCGCTGGATCTTTGGATCTGCATCTGATTGTCACGCGCACTGTTCCTTTCACTTGAACCAGGTCTCGGGCCGTCTGTGTCTTGCCCTTTGTCGTGTTTCCCACGGAAAATGGCCGACTCCAACGCGTTGGGATCATGCTGGTGTACGCTGGGTGCGCTGGGCGGGTCCCAAGACTGGGCCCACTGAATTGCGGCGGATCTGGTGGCACCATGGCTTGGACGACATGCATGGTGCCATCGCGTCACGGTCAGTTGATGCAGGGTGACAGCTGGAGCACGCTGGAGCACTGGAGCGCTGGAGCGCTGGAGTATGTGTGCCGTGTGCCTTGTGGGTGTGGGTGGGTTGCCGCCGGTGCCGAGTGCATCGTCTGGGTGGTCTGCCGTACTGTGCCGCCATGCCGCTATGCCGGGACTGCGGTGTGGTGTGGGTTTGGTGTGTTATCCCCACAAGAAACGCCAACACCACCGAGTGGCGCGTGAGCTATGAGCCATCAAGACTCCGGCTGTCGGCTGGCCGCCGCGGCGGCTGGGTATGGGGCGTGCCAGCGAGCGGCTGACAACTGGCTCTCGCCTGGCTGGTCTGGCTGGGCTGGGCTTGTTGGCGTACTGGCGTGTTGGCGCCGCCCCAGCGCTCCGATGAGGTCGGTGGCATGCATCAGTCATGGAATCGGCCCAACACGGCTGCGAGCTGCATTAGGATCACTCGGCACTCTGGCTGGTGCAGGGATGCGCACTCGGCTGTCCAGACAATCCTACACTACAGAAACGCCTGAATGCGCTTCAGGCATACGCTATAGCCTTTTAGTTGTAATGCTGCAATTTGCGCAATTGACAGCCAAAGCGTCACACCCAGCGTCACTCGACTGTCCACAGCAGACCACAGCGTCAGCGGCGCCGAGTCTAATAGCCAACAGTGCATAGGTTCTGTGCTAACTGACGGACTAGCGGCCGAGAGCGCAGATCCTGGCCCTATTCTGCACGGCGCACGGCGGTGTCACTAGACCCCGATATCAACCCGTCCCCGTCCAATAGCACCTATGATTAGACTGCGATTCTGTGCTTGCTGCATTGCTAGTCGGTTAGTCGGGCATGGTCATGTGTCGG
>NW_014040912.1:0-2774 GCF_000293215.1 Trichosporon asahii var. asahii CBS 2479
GACCCGAGTGCGAAGCTGACTCTCCAGCGCATCTCGAGCACCCGTCTGTTCGCGGGTGGGCTGAGTCGGTCATGGCTGAGCGCAAGCAGCTGTGGGAGGAGCGGGGACGGGGCGAGGAGGAGCAGGCGCAGCTCAACGGCGTCAAGGTCGGCGAGATTGCTGATGCAAAGGCCAGGGCCAAGGCTGAGAGTGAGAGCAAGTAGAGCGTTAGAGTAGACGATCTGTATTACTATCGCATGGCATCGCATAGACTATAGACATGGCGGCAGAGCACTGCACTTAACACACCGTGTACAGCTAACTTCGGAGGCCGAGCTTCTTCCCGCCGACACCTTCAGGTTGGCTCGTGCTCTCCGCGCGTTTATTCTATCAATGCATGATACTGTACATACAAATATGGTAATGAGTTATGGAAGGAGACATTATGTGAGACAGCAATCGTAAATGGGGGCAAACATGGCACGCCTTCGTCATCAAGGGGTGGGGTCTGATCACAGGTGCAGGCGCTTCCTGCCCTGGCTCTTGTCGTCGCGGGCTCTCTAAGCGCCGCCGGAAGAGACGAACATGAGATCAGTGAACTTGTTCCACGCATCCTTATTGCTGCCAAGTTCGCGCCCCAGGCTGATCCAGCGCTTGATCGTGAGGTCCTTGAGCGGGAACGGCGTGATGTCCTTCAGCTCCTTCCACAGCTTGCTCTCAGCCTCGGAGGTGTCATCGCCCTTTCCGTCCGACTCGAGGACCGGGTCGTAGCCAGGGAGCATGTGGTAGGGGACAGGAGGGGGCTGGGAGGGCTGCTCGCCAGAGGCCTTGGGCGGCGCAAGCTTCTTGGCATGGAAAGTCGAGTACTCGATCTTGAACTCGGGCGGCTTGTCGGTGTCCTCGATGTCTGGCAGGTAGAACTGCGTGAAGCCGAGAAGCGAGAGACCAGTGTTCGTGCGCGAAGGAGACTGGGGAGACGAGTAGCGAGGCTTGCGCTTGAAGACACAATGCGGCTTGTCCTCGTTCTCGGGCTTCTTGCAGTCGTCCTTCTTACCACCCTTCTTGCCCTTCTTCTTCTTCAGGTAGCCATCCTCGTCAAACTCGAGCAAGATACCGCCCTCCTCCTCGGTTTCCTCAACTTCCTCATCGTCCTCGTCCTGGGGGAGCTTGGTGACAGGCTTGCGGAGTCGCACTTCAGGGTCGAGAGTGACACCAGAAATATTGTACGAGAAGACGCGGGCAGCCGGAAGATAGGCGGGGACGATGGACGGGGCAACGTTGATGACAGCGTAGTCCTTCTGCTTCAGGAGCGGCTGCGCGGGCAGGCCGCCGAACGAGTTCATGAGCGACTCCTTCAGCCGGTCTCCCTTCTTGCTGAAGGCAGAGAAGCGGTCGTAGTTGACAAGGTGGTGGCCGTGCTTGAGCTCGGGGCCAGAGAACGTCTTGACGCCGTGACGGGGGTCCTTCTGCTCGAGGCGTCCAGTGCCGTTCAGAGCCTCGCCGTAGACAGCAAAGTCGTACGCGCCCTTGGACTCGAGAGCAGAGACGTCCATGAAAAAGAAGTGGTCGATGTTCATGTGGCCGTAGAGGTGGCTGACGATCGTGTCCTGGTAGCGAAGCGAGAGGTCACCGTAACGGAGGTCTGAACCAGTGTCAGCACACTGTGTGATGCGCGATGGAAGGTGTCTCAGTTGAGGGAATTACTCACAGCAGTTGTCATAGTAGAGGCCCTCGTGGGGAGGAACGTGACCGATCAGGTAAACCTGCATGCCGCGCTCGCGGAAGTTGTCGAGCTGAACCTCGAGCCAGTCCATCTGCAGCGCACCGGGGTCCGAGGAACGGTCACGGCAACCGTCGACAGCTGTGGTCACGTCAGCCGCTGTTGCCATCTCACGTGAGACAAAAGCGAATAACTCACCAGAGTTGGACTCGAACCAGTACATCGTGTTGAGCGAGATGACAGCCAGCTGGTCGGGAATGACCTCGGTCGAGAAGTAGGCGCCACGCTCGAAGACGTGGTGCTGCTCCTCGGGGATCCAATTCTTCCAGATGCTAATTGCGTCAGTGACTGAAAGTGCAAGGGGCGATAGAGTGGCGACCGCAGCCGAATTGGGATGAAGAGGGAAGACGATAAGACGAGTCGACTCACCGCAGGAGCTCCTCCGTGACACGGTTGGGGCCGGGCAGAATAATGTTGTGCGGCCAGATGTCGTTGTTGCCCATGGTAGGAATGATGGGGACATGCTTGCCGAACGTGTCGAGCATCTTCTGAGCCATCTGCTGGTTCAGATTGAAGATCTCCTTGGGCGATCGGGGAAGGTTACGGTCACTGTCATGACTGAGGAATACGTTAGCACGTGCGTTCGTGTAAACAAAAAATCAAGTCAACGGTTAAGGTTTGCCGCGATGGTGAGGAAAGACTTACCGGGCACTGTCTCCGGTCCAGACAACGAAGTCGATCTCGTCGACCCATTCCTTCTTGAGCCAGTCAAAGGTCAGGTCAATGAGAGCCTGTGGCGAGTCACAGTCCCTATGAAGCGTCAGCTATGCAGCTCTTCAAAGAGGAGGAAGAAGCAGAGAACTCACGAGAGAATGTTGCCGTACTTGCCGGCGGTGTCGGACTTGCGGTAGTTGCGGGAGGAGTCGACATCGGTGGTGTTGAAGTCTTCCTCGCCAAAGTCGAACTCGGCGTCGTCGTCACGCTCGTCGCCGTAGAAGTCGAGGCGACGCTTCCACTGGCCCTTGGCGGAGCCGGAGTGGGGCTTCTCTCCCGGCTTCAGATGACAGGAGGAGCC
>NW_014040911.1:0-3886 GCF_000293215.1 Trichosporon asahii var. asahii CBS 2479
GGAGCTCGCCAAGTTCAAGATGCCCGCCATGTCGCCGACGATGACGGAGGGAGGCATCGCCTCGTGGAAGAAGCAGGAGGGCGAGGCGTTCGCGGCCGGCGACGTCCTCCTCGAGATTGAGACGGACAAGGCGACGATTGACGTTGAGGCTCAGGACGACGGTGTTCTCGCCAAGATTGTCGTGAGTATATACAGATTTCCGAGCGGGTGCAACCGTCAGCTATCTAGCTCGCTCTAAGGGTGGTGCTCGGGCTGCGCTCGGGGTGCCGTCAGTTACCGCAGGGGTGGGAGAGACTAATAATCGCACAGAAGCAGGACGGTGCCAAGGGCATTCCTGTCGGCACGACCATCGCCGTTATCGGCGAGGAGGGCGACGATCTCTCTGGCGCTGACAAGCTCGCCGCTGAGCCCGATGAGGTCGAGTCGATCCCCAAGGAGGACGAGGCCGAGGCCCCCGCCCCGAAGGAGGAGGAGAAGCCCAGGAGGAGAAGAAGGAGGCCCCCGCCCCGAAGAAGGAGAAGAAGGCCGAGCCCGTCGGCGGAGACATGCCGCACTTCTTCGCTTCGCCCATTGCCCGCAAGATTGCCCTCGAGCGCGGCATCCCCCTCGGCCAGGTCAAGGGAACCGGCCCCGAGGGCCGCATCACGAAGGAGGACGTTGAGAAGTTCAAGGGCGCCGCCGCCCCTGCTGCTGGCGCTTCTGCTGCCGCCGCCCCCGCCGCCGAGTACGTCGACGAGCCGACGAGCAACATGCGCAAGGTCATCGGCAAGCGCCTGACCGAGTCCAAGCAGCAGATCCCGCACTACTACCTCACGGTCGAGATCAACATGGACCGCCTGCTCAAGCTCCGCTCCGTCTTCAACAAGGCGTCCGAGGGCAAGAGCAAGCTCTCCGTCAACGACTTCATCGTCAAGGCGGCCGCCCTCGCTCTCGGCGATGTCCCGGAGGCCAACAGCGCGTGGCTCGGCGACACGATCCGGACGTACAAGAACGCCGACATTTCCGTTGCCGTCGCTACCCCTACTGGCCTGATCACGCCGATCGTCAAGGACGCCGGCCACAAGGGCCTCGCCACTATTTCTGCCGAGACCAAGGCGCTCGCCGCCAAGGCCCGCGACGGCAAGCTCAAGCCCGAGGAGTACCAGGGCGGAACCTTCACCATCTCCAACCTGGGCATGTTTGGCATCGACCACTTCACGGCCATCATCAACCCGCCCCAGAGCTGCATCCTCGCCGTCGGCGCCACGACCCCCAAGCTCGTCCCTGCCCCCGAGGACCCGAAGGGCTTCAAGACCATCAACGCCATGAACGTCACCCTCTCCTCCGACCACCGCACCGTCGACGGCGCCGTCGGATCCAAGTGGCTCAACGCCTTCAAGGGATACCTCGAGAACCCCCTCACCTTCATGCTCTAAGTCCCGCCGCGATGTGCTAGCGAAAAGGAGCGCAGAAGCGTGCATAGAGTCGTTGATGCTACAGTATAACCACCCCCACCCACCCCCCAAGTGTTCATTAGGAATCTTTCAGCCCCCCCGAGTAATGCATACTATTGTAATACCACATTAGCTACGCTCGAGGCTGCCCGAAGCCGAAAGC
Source organism: Trichosporon asahii var. asahii CBS 2479 (assembly GCF_000293215.1). NCBI lineage: Eukaryota > Fungi > Basidiomycota > Tremellomycetes > Trichosporonales > Trichosporonaceae > Trichosporon > Trichosporon asahii. The sequence goes on from NW_014040911.1 coordinate 1,597, forward strand.
TGAGGGCGGCCGAGAGCGCTGGTCCCATGTCCCAACCTGTGAGCACAGAGCAGCGCGCACCCAAAACTTCTCTGCATCTTCGGGATCGGCGCGACCGGGTCTTGCGGCTCTGCCGTTCGAAATCTCGCTATCTAGTGCAGATCCACCCAGTTCGAAATCTTTACTGACTATCGGTGTCCCGCACCGGCAGGGCAACGGCAGGGGTGGGGGGGCCAGTCCGGTCCGATTTGGAAATTCGCGTGGTCCCGACGCGGAATGTTGGCCAGATCGGACTTGGCCAAGTCCGATCGCTGAATTCACTGCCGCACTGCTGCATACGCATACTGCACCTCTCATCTGATCTGCTTGATCTGCACACTGTCTTTCGTTCACGTCTTTCTCTGATTTTGCAGAAAGCAGGGATGATGGCAGGTCCCATGACTCTGCCTGATTTGGGCGACGATGGAATCCCAGAGGACGCAGCCGGTGCTGAGTGACCTGGACGTAGGCGGAGGTGGCGCCGATCCCACTGGATGTCACCCCGCAGCACGTGAATACGGTGCCCCCAAAGGATAAACAGTTTTACGCAGATGGATTCTGAGAAGGAGTCTTCTGTGAAGAAAAGCTGAGGAGTGCAGTGGGTTCGTAGGCCATGTCCCGTGTCGGTCTCGAGTCGTTCAATGGTGACTGGCGATATGTCGTCCACGGCTTCTGGACGCCATGGCTGACCTGGGCTAGCTGGAGCGCAGCGAACACCGCCCTTGGTCATGCAAGTGAAACAGTGATGGACGAGATCGGTTTGTTTGGTTCCTTGAATGAACAGTGATCAGTGAGGAGATAAGGAGACGCCTTCTAGTTCGCTCAGTCTGATGAGCGAGCGACCCGGTGATGAACTGGGTCACCACGTTTGTTGTAGACTGTAATGTACAACAGCACAGCTCATGCACGCTCCTGACCTGACTTCCGTCTTGCCCGTGCACACCACAGCCTCACTAACGAGGACAGTGCAGATCAGCAGATACTGAAGTGAGGCCTGAGCGCCATCAATATGCCCCGCCAACCACCGGCGTTTACGGAAGTAGAAGCTCATGACGTCCCTCCACTCCTCACCGCACATTTGCAGGTGGAGGTTGACCACCCATCACCACACTTCGCCTGTACAACACTGAGCATCCTTTCCCTGTCCTTGCGGCCAATACTCTCAACTCATTTCTCGACCAGCTGGCGCACAGCTGCGAATCGACACACCTAACACTCCGATCAACTCACTTTCAGCTCCCTCGCTCTCTCCGCACCATGGCCTCCGCCCCGCTCCTCCTTCCCGGCCAGCCGCTGCCTTCCTCCTTCACCGCGCCGCCGCAACCGAAGGCCGGTGCAGGCTGCTACGAGTACAACGGGACTATCCTTTCTTCCATTGTCGGAAGACCTCGCCGAGACGGAGCCGTGCGTTTCTTCATCCCTCCTTTGCTAACACCAGGTCGTCAGCGTCGTCGGCAATGAGGAGACCACCGCCGTGCCCGAGATCGGATCCATCGTGCGTTACGATGCCGTGCAAGACTAACGCCCAGGTTATCGGCCAGGTCTCTCGCCTCTCCCCGCAGCAGGCGCACATTGTTATCCAGGTGGTTAACAACCACCCCGTGCCCGAGAGCTCTGAGGAGCTGACGGGCGTCGTCCGTGTCGCCGATGTTCGGTAAGCTGTCCTTTTCTTGCAGAGCTAACGACAGACTGACGGAGCGCGACAAGATCAAGATGGGCGAGTGCTTCCGCCTCGGTGACATTGTCAAGGCGAAAGTGCTCTCGCTCGGAGACGCGAGGAGTTACTACCTCTCCACAGCGGCCAACGAGCTCGGCGTAGTTTACGCTACCTCTGAAGATGGTGAGCTTAAGCGCTTTCGGTAGCTGACCCGAGGCGCCCCCCTTCTCCCGATCTCTTACCAGGAGATGGAGAACCCGCAGACGGGCGAGACCGAGAGACGCAAGGTCGCTAAGCCTGAGGATATCTAGGGTCCAAGGCGTCGAGCAAGAATACACCTCCACCGAGCACACTTGTAACAACAGATGTACCACTATTACTCCTTTTCTGCAAAAGTTAATCAAGACACACGCAAGCGCAAAGTCTAGATGCATGTGAAACCCGCAAGCTTGCGTTAGTGTTAGGGGGTAGCCTGCCCAAACCTGGATGCGACTGCGTAAACCTTAAGTGCTGCGACATCAAACAGAAGCCACGTGGTTGCATCCACTGTGCCGATCTACGCGCACCGGTTGCCACGACACGTCTCCTCCAACTCATCCCCCCCGAAAGCGTTCA
>NW_014040910.1:0-2169 GCF_000293215.1 Trichosporon asahii var. asahii CBS 2479
GCCATGCAAGCCATGCAAGCCACGCCGTCATTGTTGGCCTCGAATCGCGTCAGCCCCGTATCAGCCCGCATCAGCCTACGGCCCATCCTTCAGACCCACCCAGACATACGCCCAGACATACGTTCAGACACGCTCAGACAGACTCAGGCTCCGAGCTCTTCAGTTCAGACTTCCAACATTCACACGTTAAGGTTCAGAAAGACAATGCACATACCGACCCGTAGAAGAGCGCCTCGCGCGCCTCTGCGCCATGTTCTGTGCCTCGACGCCGCTCGACGCCCATGGACGCCATCTCGTATTGATTCTGCTGGGACTGACAGGACTGACTGGGCCTTGGCTGGGTTAGCGGGGGCCTTCTATCTCACACCGCGGCACACAGTGCGTCAGATACAACATACAACAGAGGATACACTGAGGGATCCACGCCGGCTCCGCAGGCTCCGCAGGCATATCTGCCTCGGCAGAAGAAGACCGGTTTCAAACATCACGAGGCCAGGTGACTCGGCTTAGACAATTCACTTTCATGCTTGTTATGCTCACCCCGGCACCCTGCTTCTCCGGGGTATTCACATATCGCACTCGGCCATACTCGCCACTCACTCGTTAAGGTCAGTCGCCTCTCACGCGCGTCGAGCCTGGCTCCCTGCCCATTCCTCACTCGGCCTCACTCGCCACTCCATTCCCCGCCCCGTCACGGCTCGATCTCTCCCGATCGAGATCTGAGTACGTGCACTCGCCACTCGCTCCCGGCTTGAGGCTCGCTCAGTGTCAAAACATGCATGGCACATTCAATCGTTACATAGGGGTGTATAAAGCTACGGGTCATGAGGCGTCATAAAGTCGTGAAAAAGTGAACAGGTCGTCAGAAAGATGTGGTCGTCACGAGAGATTAAAAGGATGTATCGAAGAGGAAGGAAAGGGGAAGAATCCGTGTTGGTCAAGGGGAGGGGCGTGTATCGAGTCGTAGAGTCGTGAGAAGAGGAGTCGGGGAGACGCATTCGTGGCCAGCACGAAACAGCGAGAGGGATTACTGGTTGAAGCCCTGGAAGACCTGGCCGTCGGGACGCATGCCGGGCACGGGGGGCTGCTGCGGGAACTGCGGGTTGTAGTACAGCGGGGTCGTGGCCGGGACGCCGCGCGGAGCGCTGAAGTCGGGCCCGCTCATGCCCGGTGACGGGATCACGACGTTCGGGTTGCCGTACTGCTCCTTGCCCGCGAACTGGTTGCGCCAGTCCGAGTCGTACATCGGCGCGGCAGACTGCCAAGACCCATCGCCGCCGAACGGCTGCGGAGGGAAGACGCCCTGCTGTTGCGCGGGAGTCTGCAGATTCGGGTTGGTTGGCGAGGCGTTAGACGACGAGTGGCCCTTGCTCTGCGTCTGCGACTGCGGTGTTCCAGGCGCTGCCGGAGCACCACGGGACGAGGTTGGTGGCGAAGCCTGCTGCTGCATCACATCCGGATGCCTCTGCGAGGGGGTGGCAAAGGAAGCCGAGCTGGGCGACGTGGGAACGGGGGGCGAGGAGGTCTGAATAGACATCCGCGTCTCCTGGTCCAAGGTCACGGGGTTGAGCCCCTGCTCGACACGCCACCGGTCGTAGGTGATCGCGAGGTCGTTACCCATGCGCTCGAGGAGCTCCCCAGTGAGGCCCAGCCTCGACTGAAGAATCGCCGACCACTCGCTCGCCGACACGGCCGCGACGACCGAAGAGGCAAAGAAGATGCCCTCGGGCGTGGCCGTGGACGACGGAGGGACCCGGACAACGTTCTGGTGGAAGTTGGACGGGAGAGTGGGCGGATCCGAGTGATGCACGTCAAAGATGGCGCCGTCGGGGACGGATGCGGTCCGGCGAGACGCGCGTGGGCGGCGGGCAGTGTTCGACCAGTCATCATTGTCAACGGTGACGCCGAGGCCGACAGCGACCTCGCCGGCGTCAGACTTGCGACGCTTGCTGGCAGAGCGCTCCGACTCGTATCCTCCATAATCGTCGTTATCGGATGCGTGGTGGCGCGTCGGCAGAGGCGGGGCGTTGTGGTGGTTGAATGCATGGGCGGGGCGATGCTTGGATGCACGCACCGTGCCGTCACCGGACAGCGAGAGGTTGCTGAACACGGCCGTGTGCTCGTTCCAGGACGAGTCAGACGCAAACCCTGCCATGGTAGGGGAAAGCG
>NW_014040909.1:0-549 GCF_000293215.1 Trichosporon asahii var. asahii CBS 2479
CTGACAGCACTGACTGAACTGATGGAACTGATGGCACTGCTGGAACAGACGGCACAGACGGAACTGACCGAACTGATAGAAGTGACGGAACTGACGGAACTGACGGAACAGGTGGAAGTGACGGAACTGTCGGAACTGTCGGAACTGTCAGAAGTACTGACGGCACTGACAGACCTGATGCAACCTGCAAAGTCACAGAACTGACAGCACCGACGGAACCGATGGATCTGACGGCACTGCAAGAACGGATGGCACAGACGGAACTGACAGAACTGATAGAAGTGACAGAACTGACAGAACTGACGGAACTGGCGCAAGTGACGGAACTGACGGAACTGTCAGAACTGTCGGAACTGTCAGAAGTACTGACGGCACTGACAGACCTGATGCAACCTGCAAAGTCACAGAACTGACAGCAACGACGGAACCGATGGATCTGACGGCACTGCTAGAACTGATGGCACAGACGGAACTGACGGAACTGACGGAACAAGCGGAAGTGACAGAACTGACGGAACTGACAGAACTGGCGGAAGTGACGGAACTGAC
>NW_014040909.1:2330-4518 GCF_000293215.1 Trichosporon asahii var. asahii CBS 2479
CGTGTGTGTCCTTCCAAGAGCGACAGGCTTATAGGGGCTGTTCTGACATACTGTCATCTACGGCCCCTATAAGCCTGTCGCTCTTGGCTTTGTGACTCTTCGAGCAGTGTATCATGCTATTGCTAATTTACGTGCTTCTAAGTTCCATGACTAGTCCGGACTGCTTCTACCAGGGTTTGAAGCTAGGGTGTCGTTCGATATTGAGCAGTGATTGGTTATGTGTCTGCGAACTACCGAACGATGTGTTATTCCTGATGAGCCAAGGATCCTGAGCTTCGACTATGGCCTGGGATACTGTTACGCCCCGCCCCTACGGACCGTAACCCACACGACGCAGCGAAAACTTGCTGCGCAAACTTGTCGCACAAACTTGCCGCGCAAACTTGCTGCGCAAACTTGCCCGCAAACTTGTCCGCAAACTTCCCTGCAAGTTTGCTCTGTACCTGATTATCACGGGGTCCCAGACCCCTTCTAGTAGATATATAAAGAGCGCATCTCGAACTTGTCGTTGCTCTTTTCTTCATGGATCAAATTATCTGCCCGTTCTACATTCTGTTGCACTTGCACGTGCTCTGACTTCGCTCGCCCTCTGCCTCGCTTGTCCTTCGCCCAAGGAAGATCCATCCAAGCCGTGCAGCACTAGGAGACCGCATTAGGTTTCGAGACACTTGATTGCGATCTGTTCTCGGTGAACCGGATCCTAACAGATACGCAGAGAGGATCCGAGGCGTAGCTTCGACTATGGCTAGGGATACGCAGAGAGGATCCGAGGTGTATCAGTACCCCCCCTGTAATGCGTGATGTTCCATCATGCAATCGATGTCTTTTGTGGCAGATAATTATACTGTATTTCGTCATATTTTGCACAATCAAGCGAGCCATCTTGAAGCATTTGTGCTTGTGAATGTTACTCCATAACATTTGTGTAGTGTCCATGTGCACACGCAGGTAACTCATGCGCTACCGCACATGCATCATTCACGTGTCGCAGTTAGGACATAGGCGTGCGTGCTTGTTACATCCGCTGTCGCGCCTGTCGCACCAGTAGTCGCGCGTGTCCTATGTGCACTCGCAACGAGAACGGTCTCGATCGCTTACTATTTACCCGCTTCGGCACTTGTGTCGCATGCACTCGTCGAGGTGCAAAGGGCGAACGTGGTTGAGCCTTTTGCATTCGCGCTTGTTCCGTTCTCACACCACCGCTCCAGCTTTCTCCATCGCACTTGCTTCACCCTCAATCGCGGCTGAGCCGCTCACAGTCGCGCTTGATTGATCCTCGACTGATGTTGAGCCTTTCTCACTTGCAGTTGCTTTATCCTTTTTGCGATGGTGTTGCACCTGCGCTCGACTTTGTCGAACTCGCGGCCGCGGGTTCGACAAGCGCACATGCCCTTCGAGCAAGAGCGTGCAACATATAAAACGGCCATGTTCCAAGTGCAACCGTTCTTGTCTCAAACGCATTTGCAAGTCTGATAATGGCAGACGCAAATGTGCTACTCGCGCTCTTTCTGGTAGGTGACCCAAGTGCGAACACGCTAACGACAAAGGGTGACGCATATGATCTAATCGGGAACGAGGGTGTCCAGTCTGCAGGTTATGCGGATGATGAATCTGCGGACGCCCTTGGCCCACCTGCCAACGACAATACTGCAACTGCGACTGCACTTGGTTGGGCTGCGCCTCATCTCAACGGTCCGCTCAGTGAGGAGATCTACGTCTCACCGCAACCTGGTGTCCAAACCGCCTCAGGCAACTGCCTCCGTCTCCACAAGGCCCTCTACGGCCTCAAGCAATCCGGCCGTGCATGGTGGCTCGAGCTGGGACGTGTCCTGCACAAGTACGGCTTCAAGAGATGCTCTGGCGAATGGGGCTTGTATAGCAAGTGGACCAAACAGGGCCCCATCATCTTGCTCACCTACGTGGACGACATTCTCATCTGCTGTCCCAAGAAGGACCAAGCAGACCACGCTGTGAACTTCCTGGCTGAGAACTGGACCATCACCGACATGGGCGAACCCAGCCAGATGCTCTCAATGAAGATCGACCGCGATCTCAAGAATGACCTCATCTATCTCTCATCAGCCAGTTACATCGAGCAGATGGCGATCAAGTTCGGGGTCATCAACCATCGGTCCGGCAAGTCCGCCCCTCTGCCGTCAACAGGGGAGTTCACCGGCCTCATCGGCGA